>NW_022103944.1:600664-635191 GCF_000313985.2 Echinops telfairi
GTATTTTGTCATATCTTGCCCTGTCCGACGTCTCCCTTCATCCACTTTTTGGTTGTCTGTCCCCCATGATTTGAGTTTTCAAAAAGATTTCCATATCACTTTCCTGGGAGCATTTGTTGGATTAGGGTGGCCTCAGCACAATTTTGGATGGCAGCAATTGAATAATCTCCCTCTCCAAAAATTTTGAAAAGCTATCCCCAGCTGAGGTAAGGTCTCCTTTGTCCAAAGGAGGACAAGATGTACATTTAAAGGAGCGATGCATGTTTCATGGACACTAGGCAGGCTCTCTACCTTGGAACATACAATCTAATGAGAAAGTCAGATGACACAATATGTACACACACAGAGATTGTGGTAGTTACATAATCTGGTATCAACTTGAGACTATTCAGAGTGAAGGGGTGGAATTTAGCCTGTCAATCAGGTCGCAGCTTGATGACCTCATTTGGAGGTGCTACAGAGATAAATAGCTCACTGGAGGACAAACCTACACTCTCTGCTTTGTCTGCCTGCTGACAAGCCACATGGAGCTATGCTGATGAAGCCAGCGCCCTGGAGCTGGAGGAGCCACGTAGAGATCCATGCCAGCACTGAGATTCTTCCACCACCACTGTATCCACAGGACTTTCCACCCACTGGCCTGTGCTTTTCCTGCATTCAGTGTCATTGCATGTATTGCGTGAGTCTGAAGAGGAATTCACAGACTGGTATCGGACATATGGGCTAATATCGGATTTATGGAATTGAAGTGGATTGGGCTGGGATGTTTTCTTAATATACAATTACTCTTTTATATAAAGTTCTCTATTACACACATATGAGTGTCTCTGGATTTGTTTCTCTAGTCTACCTAGACTAGCACAGAGACTGTGGAGAAATGAAATCACACAAATAAATAATTAGTGCTCTGAACAACAGGAGGTTCAACTTTTGCTTGGGGATCACAAAAAACCCTTAAGAAGATGTGAAGATTTGATGTAAACAATTAAGGACAAGCGAGAAGTTGCAGCAACTTCTGAGCTCATCAGAAAGGCACGAGTGCAGTAACTCCCAACCTCATGGAAATCCTTCATTCTCTCTCTAAGGAATATTCCACAGCACACTCTCACATCTACCCACCGCAAATTTCTTTTCTCAACTGAACAGAGCCTCCTAGGAAGGGCATCCTTTAGCTTCAAGGCCATGATCAAGGTCCCACAGTTTGACAGACTGTCTGAGAGAACTTGCTGGGCCAAAATCACACACAGGGACCCACCCTTCTCTTAGAGAGTGGAGCCTGTCACTAGACCCACCCCTTTCCCTTCCATAGTTCCATTCCCCCACAGCCTGCCTTTGCTAACCAGCGATGACAGTGAGCAGAACGCAAAGTGGATGTGATTATAGTTCACATGATGATCATGGGAACCCAATGTCCCAAGCCACATGTTCCTACCCAGCTCTTTCCTTCCTGATACTATACTCAAGAGTTTGGATAAAAACAAAGAGAGAAAGCAAAGCGAGGCAGTAAATCAGAAATAGATGGGGAAAACAGAGTCCACCAGAGAGAGAAAGTCAACTTGCCCCAGCAAATCGAGAGTAGGGAGGGGTGAGGTTCCCTTTAGAATGGGTAGAATGAAAGAGGAGGGAGGAACTGACTCCTGTCTCTCACATCATGGGCCGTCGTGGCCATCACAGAAGCCTAGGGTGGAGATGGAGATGAAGCCTTCCCTCAATTGTCACTCAAAGTGGTCCAGAGCCCGGAGTGGATGTTTGCTTGCCCCACACTGTGCTTGTTTAGTAAGTGAGAAGTCAACACCTTTATCTCTTCTCACTACAACCACCAGAGTTCTTTATAGAATATGATAGATCATGTCCCTTCTCTGCTCAGAACCCTCTGGTTTTCTATCTATGTTTACAGTAAATGCCAAGGTCTTCATATAATTTACAAGACCCCATATTATCTGCCCTACCACCTTAACTCTCAGCTTTCCCACTCTTGACAGCTTACCCATCTCCCCCAGTTTCAGTCACCATGGCTGTACACCAGACCTGCTCCTCCCCAAAGCCCTGAGAATGCCTTCCAGGGATTTGCTTTCCATGGCTACTTCCCTCAGCCTCTGCAAGATTAGGGTGTTGGTCTTGCAAAATTCTACCACGTGAACTCTGACATTGCTTCGATCACCATTGCCATGGTGATTTTTCAACTGCTTTGCTTTCAACGTTCCCATTCCAATCACCGGCATTTCTCAGTGAATGTTCATTGTAGATTTGATCAACTGCAGTGGTTGGTAAAACTTCAACTCATGTAGCATAGGTGGTTGGTGCATATATTTGTGTGATAGCTGGATAACGGGTCTTCCTTGTAGGAAAATAGATATTATCCCATCAGCAACAGTGTTGTGTTCCAGGAGAGATCTGGAAATGTTCTTTTTGACAATGAACATAATGACATTTCTATTCAATCTGACATACCTGGCATAATAGACCATTGATTGTCTGGCTTCAAATGACCAATACTAGTTCATTCCAGGTGGCTAAGATTTTCATCTTATGCATTCCATTTCATTTTTAGTCACCTGATTCCCCTAGATTCATACTTCAGAAAACCCACCTTCTAATTATGTTTGCAGCTGGTCTCATTTTGATTCATGCCACATGTACTTCATGAAGCTCAACTCTACGTTGAGGAGATAGCCCTTCCCCGGCCACACTTGTTAGTGCCTTTCCACCGGAGGAGCTCACCTTCTGAACTATACCAAACAATGTTCTGCTGCTACGTAGAAGGTGTTCACTGGCCAGTTTTTTAAGAAGTAGATGATCAGTGTGTCAGTCCGGGTAGACTAGAGAAACAAATCCATGGACACACATATGTGTATATAAAAAAGAGATTTATATACAAGAGCAATTGAACATTGAGAAAACATCACAGCCCCATCCAGAGCAAGTCCATAAGTCCAATATTAATCCATATGTCCGATATCAATCTATAAAGTCCTCTTCAGACTCACTGAACACATGCAATGACGCCAAATGTAGAAGATCACAGGCCAGTGGGTAGAAAGTCCTTGGACCCAGTGTCATTGGAAACATCTCAGTGCTGGCAGGGGTCTCTGCTGCATCAGGGTGGGTCCATGTGTCTTGTCAGCTGCTATGTCTCCCAGGGTATGAGCAGAGAGTCTCCCACCCCCAAGGAGGAAGTACCGGATTTCCCATCATTCTCAGGAGAAGGCATGTCCACACAGAGGCCTCATTGGCTATGATTTGATTGACAAGCTAGACTCCTCCCCTACACTCTTAATCCTCAAATTGACAAACGATTATATATCTACCACAATCAGGTTCTTCTTCTTGGTCTGGAATCTCTTCTGAAACCTGGCCACACACACTCTGCTTCAGCTCTAAGGATCTGGGCTCAGGCCAGCTCTCCCTAGCCTACACCAAACTTCTCCAGGAACCTGAGGTTACTTCCTAAGCAGACATGTTCTGCCTGCCAGGAACTATCAAGAAATAAAAAATAAGAATTTGTCTTTTTTTTTTTTTAGTGTATATTTGCTTGGCTGCTAACCAAAAGGTTGGTAGCTGGAATCTACCCAGAAGCCCCTCACCTTCTGAGTCCGAATGACATCCTTCTGAAAAACCAACTCTCAACAACCCTGTGGTGCACAGTTAACCTCTAACACACAAGGGAGCGCCATGGGCTGGAGTCCACTCAATGGCAACTGATTGCTGTTTTCAAAGTCGTTGTATTTATTACTGCAGGTAGTCCTCACAATGCTCCCGTGGGATGGACAAACACTATGATTGATTCCTGGGGAGATAGGGAGTGATTAGAGACTAATCACTAGAGTAAAGGCATACATCAGGCTGCATAAATCTTTCTGTTTAGAAAGTTCCAGCCCACTGGCCTCAGCACTGATTCTAAAGGCAAGCATCTTGCTGTGACGGAGCCTGTGAAGCATAGACATTTCTCTTCAAAGAATATTAATGTGTGGTGGTCTTAGGGGTACAGTGGACCATGACTAGGAGACACTTCAAAACTCACTTCCATCAAATCAATTCTGGCTCGTGGCGACCCTATAGGACAAGGTAGAACTGCCCTTGAGGGTTATAACTGTAACTTTTTATAGGACTTGAAAACTTCATCTTTCTCTAAAGGAGCAATTGCTGCTTTCAAACTGCTCATCTTGTGGATCTCAGCCCAACAAGTAACCACTATGCCACCAGGTCCCCTACTCTGACTCATAGTGACCCTAAAGCCAGAGTAGGACTGCTCCGTTGAGTTTCCTAGATCCTTACAGGAGCTGGCAGCCTCATCTTTTTCCCATAGAGTAGGCGCTGGTTTCAAACCACTGACCTCGTGGTTAGTAGCCCATGAATAGCCCACTACAGCACCAGGGCTTAGTCTCCTCTGGAAAACCATCACTGGAAGAAGGAAGAGCCAAGTCCTTAGAAATGGAACCAGACTAGAGAGAATGAGACCAGAGGCAGGCCATCTGCTATGGAGCCTGTCAGGCGGGACACGAAATCCTGGTTCAGTGCGTGGTGCTACCTTCCAGAATTCAGCCCTCCTTCTCAATGGACTTCCTGCCTGCACTTGTTAGTGGAAAGACCTCCCCTAGACAGGAAGTGCTTGGTTGGCAGGAAGCACTGAAAACATGATATCCTGACAGCTTTGCTTCCAGGTTCTAGGGGTCAGGAAACCCAAGTTTCTCTGGATCATTTGGTTTCTTTAGAAAAGGGGGTGGAAATCATCTCGTCCCTGCTTGCAACCCTCCACAATTATGTGAGGCCATTTAACCAAGTAAGTGTCCATGAGGTCCTTGTGATTAATTGAATCGAATCCCCCAAACTTTATGTTAAAACCGTAATCCCTGCAGCTGTAACTATTACTGCCTGGCAGTGAGGTGTGTTTTGTTATGTTAATAAATTCACAGCAGAGCAAAGTGAGTCCCAAATCAAATCTCTCTCTCTCTCCGTCCAGTCCCGCCCACCCCCCACCCCACCCCAGCCCCCACAGAGAGAGAGACACACACAGGAGGGAATGCCAAGGGTCTCCAGCAGACACGAGAAAGCAGAAGAAAAGTTTACAAAGGGTTTCAGCACAACTGAGACCCTGATTTGGATTTTGAGCAGAATTGCAAGAAAATAGATTTTTGTTCTTTAGAGCCACCACTCAGGGCATTACTGTTACCGCACCGTTAGATAATCATGACAGACATTTTGACAAGTGATTACTAAAGCACTACATGGGGCCTGTTATGGCTGTGGTTGCAATGATTGAAGAAACGTACTAAAACCAAAAATATGCTGCAAATGGAGAGATAGCTATTTTTGAAAACCAAACAGAGTCCATTCATGACTTCTACCTATTTTCTCCTTCCTCCTCTTCACCTTCCTTCCTTCCCCCGTTTCAGATCAGCGTCAGAAAGAAAGCATGAAGCAGTTCCTGCACTTCCAATAATTAGCACATCATCTGTCCCCAACTGAGTGGGTGGAGGCAGGCGCCTAGGCAGCAGTGAGGGCTTCAGAGCTCCAAGGTTCTGGGTCCCACCCAGTTCAATGGCCAGGCCAGTAGCCAGTGGTCCCCGAGGTGCAGGAGAGCAGCCCTGAGCAGCTGTGTACACAGCCCTGTCCTGGGCCCTGGAGTGTGCTCATGTGCCCACCGTCAGGGAGCTCTGGGTGGTGAGGGATGAAAACTTAGAGCAGTGGTTCTCAACCTTCCTAATGCCGTGGCCCTTTAATATAGTTCTCATGTTGTGGTGACCCCCAACTAAAACATTTATTTTTGTTGCTACTTCATAATTGTAATTTTGCTACTGGTATGAATCATCATGTAAGGATCTGAGATGCACTCATGTACTAATATACTGTGAAATATTTATGTGTTTTCCGATGGTCTTAAGTGACCCCTGTGAAAGGGTCTTTCCACCCCCAAAGGGGTCTCGACCCACAGGTTGAGAGCTGCTACCTTATTGCCACAACAGTCATTACAGAGAGACCCCCCAGGACCTGCCTGAGCCTCACTCTGGGAGGACGTGAATTGAGGAGGTTACTGCAGGATGCCAGGCTGTCCTGGAAGACTGCTGCCGGAGGGGATGATGGAGCTGATTGGAGAAGTGATCAGAGATGTCCATCTAGTGATTCAACATTCCTCCAACAAGCAAACACCTGTGTGAAATGCCTGTCAAATTCATGGTCTGCTCAGGCAGTGGGGAGGCAGAGCCAGGAAGACAAGTTTCTTCCCTCAAGATGCTCACAGCCCAGTAAAAAACAAACAAACAGGCACATATATAAGTAATCAAAGAATCTTTAAATAAAGCTGCATGCAGATATGCACAATCCGTGGGTGAGATGGCTCTGGTCCTGTGTGCGGAGTGGGGCTGCAGGCAGACACCAGGCAGAGAGAGAAGTCCAGAGGGAAAGAAAATGAAGCAGGGACCGGCTGTCAAACTACCTGACTGAGGAGGTGGGTGTGGACGGGAGAGCAAGATGAGGAGAGGGAGTTTGGCCCCAGACTCAGAGGGTGGTTAATGCCCAGCTGTGGGGCATTTGGAAACCACTGGAAGGAGCCCTGATGGTATAACAGTTACATATTGAGCTATTAACTTCAAGGTTAGCACTTCAAAACCACCAGCCACTCCTTGGGAGAAAGACATGGTTCTCTACTCCTCTAACTAGTGACCATCCAGGAAACTCACACGGGCAGTCCTATCCTATCCTATAGGGTCACTATGAGTTGGCATCACCTCATTGGCAGTGAGTTTGGGATTTTTTTTGGTGGGGGGCAAGGGGGTCTGGAAATGAGCAGGAGAGACATGATCATAGGAACCTCAGAGAAGAGACATTGGGGCTGGCAGGTTGGCAGGGGCCTAGAGCAGGATGGAGGAGAGGAGAGGACCAAGGAGTCATAGGCATTGAAGCAGAAGGAGCAGCGTCAAAAAGAGCAGGGCCCCTCAGTGCTTGAAATGAGGCCAAGTGCTGATGATATTGTACAGAGCCTTCCCAGGAGACAGCGTATTCTCGACATCACTCTGGCCCACAAGTAGATAGTTGGGAGTCAAATACCCCTTGTCCATGGCACACTGGATCAGGTTCTGGGTGGCCTCCAGCGCGGCAGCATTGGGTGGATTCCCTGAAAGACAAGGTTGGACTGCCAATCACTGTTGGCCAGATGATACCAGGACTCCACACCTGCACCAGGACAGATCCCTGCACAGCACCATCACCACCGCCACCACTGTCACCATCACCAAGCTATTATATTGCCAACCAAAGCAATTATCCCACAGACAAACATAAAACCCGGTCAGGATCTCAGAGTCCTTGATGCCAAAGTTCTTCACACACACACACACACACACACACACACACACACCCTCCAAAAGAAGTTAAGTTAAATAACCTTTTCACAGCTTCCCTGGAGAAACCTGAATTAGAAGGCCAGAGTTTGATATACTCTGCAGATGTTCAAAACCTTGGTGTGTGGCTAAAGTTTAGTCTAATTAGCCTAATGTCGCCCCAAGTTTTCAACAAGGAAAATTTAGGTCTCTAAGCCACAATTTTTGATATCTGGAGATATTGGGAGAGTGGAAATTGAAAGGGGTGAGGAGTGGTTTGCTGCTGGCATCTGCTGAGTAAGCACAGAGACACCGTTCATCCTTCTACAGCACACAAGGCAGTTCCCACCGTAAAGATTCTCTGATCCAAGATATCAATAGTGCCCAAGCCAATAAACCCTGGGTTAGACAAGGTATTTCCAGCACACTTTACATGCCCAGTCCTATACCACCTCCACCCCACCCCACCCCACCCCGGCATATTCTTGACACGTACCCATGCACGCACACAATGCCTTTATTCATCTGAGCCTGAACCAGGCCCACTGACACAACCTCCCCTTCCCAGAGGTTCATCAAGAGGCCTCTGAGTCTGAAAAACTCTGGACAAGAACCCTGAACAATGCCAATCCATCATGTGCAGAAAGAGGAACTAATTTTTGGCTTTAAGAAATAAGGCGGAGTGCTCTCCTACTGTTGTCATGTTAATCATAAAAGAGCTGCATTTGCTGTCATAACTAAAATTATGCAGAAAGATCATGCCTGCTTGCTCTGTGTGGACGTTGGGTAGGAGAAGAAAGAGACAATGGGCCAAATGAGAGGGAAGTAGACTTCGGGTTCGTATTCCTCGGTGACCTCTGTCACACATCATTTAAATGTCAAGTTTGAAGCTGGGCATTTCAGCATAGATAGACCTTAGTATGACCCGTGTTGAGTCCGATACCTTTGTCTTTCAAGTCTCTCAGCTACAGTCCCTCGAACACCGTGCAATACTGCGCAGAGCATCTACTGACCTGTGAAGGTACCCATGAAGGCAATGCCCAGGGCAATGTCATTATAGCCAGCAGTGTGCGAGCCCTGCACTTTCCATCCTGTCCCTTCGTAGACGATCCCATCCTGGCCCACAAGGAAGCTAGAAGAGCAAGGAAAGAGAAAGATCGGTATGCTTCATTCATGCTGACCTGTGCTCATTACACATGGATCACCTATTGAGAGCTACGCTCTCCATTAAAGAGACAAGTAAGAAAATGCTACCCTGGTCCAGCAGCTCACACTGGAGGATGGCTGTTGATTTGAGTGTCTGCTGGTTGTTGTGGTTGTTATTGCTGGTGTTGGGTGCCCTTGAGATGGCTATGACTCATAGGCACTCCGGGTACAACAAAAGGAAGTTGGTCCTGTGCTATAATCACAATTGTTCTCACTTGTGAGGCCATCCATGCAGCCACTGCATCATTCCATCTTGTCAACCGTCTACCTGTTTTTTGCTGCCTCAGTACTTTACCGAGCGTGATGCCCTTCTCCAAGGACTTGTCTCTGCTGACAACTCGCCCAAAGTACACGAGACAAAGTCTCACCATCCTTGCCTCAAAAGAGCATTCGAACTGCATTTCTTCCAAGACAGACTTATTTGTTCTTTTGGCAGTCCATGGTACTTTTCAATATTCTTTGCTGGCACCATCATTCAAATGCTTCAATCCTGCAATGTCCAACTGTCACATACGTTTAAGACAATTGAAAATACCACGGATTGAGTCAGGTGCACCTTAATGTTCAATGTAACATCTTTGCTTTTCAATACTCTACAGAGGTCTTGTGCAGTAGGTTTACCCAATGCAATGAATTATTTGATCTCTTGACTGCAGCTTCCATGGGTGTTGATTGTGAATCCAAGCAAGATGAAATCCTTGACAACTTCAGTCTTTTCTCTGTTGATTACAATGTTACCTACTGGTCCAGTGTGAGCATTTTGTCTTCTTGACATTGAGCTGCCATCCACCCTGAAGGTTACAATCCTTGATCCTCATCAGCCATGGCTTCAAGACCTTCTCAGTTTCAACAAGCAAGGTTGTGTCATCTATGTGTGGAAGGTTATGAATAAGCCTTCCTCCAGTCATGCTACTGAGCCCTTCTTCATACAATCCAACGTCTCTGATCATTTGTTCTACATACAGATTGAATAAGTGTGCTGACAGCATGCAACCCTGATGCACACCTTTCCTGACCATGCAGCATGTCCTTGTTCTGCTCACACAACTCCAAGGAAGCCGTGACCTCTTAACCACTTCAATACAGCATATGCATTTCAAAGCTTACCTGACTTGACCTCTCTCTTTGCATTTGACCCTGGGGTCCCTCCTCACCTTCCCCAAACTGTCTAGTCCCGTTACCCCCATCACAGCACACTCTCTTGGATTTCTTCTTCTCTGACTGTTCCCTCTTTGACTCCTCAGACTTTCAATCTTTTCCTCCAATATTCTCTGCTTACCTTTTTCTTAAGTGAGGTGTCTCATTCTGTTGCCCTAAGCCCTCTACTCTTCTTACTCAGCATATTCTCAGAGGAATAGCCCACCCATTCCTTAGCTTCAATTGCCAACTATAAAAGTCCACATGTTCACACTGGACCCACCCTTGTCCCTACCTGATCTCCTTTTTCTTGATTCCCCATCTTGGTGAAAGATACCATCACCAAACCACCCATTGGCCCACACAGGAATATGGACATCAGCCCACCTGTTCCATCTGCCCATTGAAAAGCTGACCAAGGCTATCTTCCAAATGCCCTTCTTATGTACCCCAACACCCTGGTCATTAGCTCTTAACCTCCACTGAGCCCTTTAATGCCTTCTCTCCACCACAGCTGTCACCTATCTGGCCACTGTGGTCACACATAAAGCACTCTCATAGGGTGAATGCTCAAGATAGATTTGTTTCCTTTCCTCTGTCTTTTAACATTCTGTTTCTGCCCCAAAGGAAAATAAAGCCCATTTGTTCTTGGGTCCACTTACTTGGGCCCGATGTCGCATGTGCCTTGTCTGTCCATGAAGTGGGACTGCGTATCTCGGACCAGGATGCGACACTCATCAGAAACAGTGCAGGTCCTCGCAGAGGTGTGGCTGATGATAACATACTTAGCTGGAAGGCTCATCCTGGGGCAGTGGGACTTCCTGGCTTCCCAGTCAGACCGCGTAACAATGCTGGGGCAAGCTATTGTGGAGCAAAACACACATGGGCATGGGATTCATGTACCTGACCCTTCGGTCAACCACCTACGACTGAAATCCTACAAAGTCTCCTTGTAAGACCCCCATCCCCCGTTGGGCTGAGCCTGGCACTGGGATTCAAGAGAGCTCAACAGCTCTCAGGATGGCTCATGGAGGTCCTTGGGTGGCACAAATGCTTTGTGCCTAATTAATAACCCGAAGATTGGTGGCTCAAACCCACCCAGCAGTGCTGCAGGGAAAAGGCCAGGCTATGTGCTTCTGTAAAGATTTCCACCCAGAAGCAGAACTAACAAAGGAGTAGAATTAGACTTAACAGTAACGGCTCTGCTTTTTTGGTTGAAGTGGCTTATGTTTGCACCAATTGATTCAACAGCCATGAACCAGAGAGTTATAGATTTTGAAACAACCAATAGGACAGTGGGAGTATTGGCCCTAAGGAGACACTAATACTGTCTTCCATGGACACACTGCATATCATTATTTATCTGAAGGATTGGGCGGGAGTGGGGTGGGGGGTGTTGTTTATGTACATATACACATATGTAAATCAATTTTTTCAGTGTTTTAACAAAATAAAGCTAATTGAAAGTAAACTTTATGAAATTCAACAAAGGACTTAAAACACTTATTAATATTACTGTTTTTGATGTTGCTATTTGTTTAGCCAAAAATCATATCTACGTTTTATTACCTGAATTGTGGAAAATTCTATCAAGTCTATATAACTGGTGACTTGAGTTTGCTGTCAATATTTTAGTATTGTTCTAGTTTTAAAATCAGAAAGATATCTGTTTGTATACACAGGTGTGAATATAGACATATGTGTATACATGGTTGGTTTTTTCCCTTTCCATATCCCTTTTTACCACATAGTCTACCAAACATTTTCCTTGTGTGTCTTATTGCCATTCTTGGCCTTCTAGATTGAAACTTCATGAGGGCAGGGATTTGGATGTGTATACTCAGGACTCAGTAATAATTGTGCCATGGCTCTAGCTTTCTCCGAATCTAAGGACAAAGAGGCATCCTGGAAGGTCTTTCTGAATGGAGTTGGGTGGCAAATGCCCCCATCAGAAGGAAGCCAGTAAGAAACAGAGTGGAGAGGTCACTCCCAATAGCACTTGGGACTAATAACGGAAACCTCTGGAAGGAAGGCAGGGTGGAGTTGAATGTCTTACCTTTCTTCAAACCTCTCTGCTGTGGCGACACCAGACAGTTCTCTCCTTCCACCAAAAGTGGCTGAAGGTACCTGGGTGACAGATGGGTCTTCTGGACAGCATAAGAGATTAGGCCCTCCATGGCAGACAGGGCAGTGGGGTTAGGACTGTGGCCTGAAAGAGAGCGATCTGTGAGGTACATAGGTCTGGTTTGATTTCAGAGGAACTGAGGGAAGACGATGAAGTGTTCTGCCATTCCCCACATAGCACTTGGAGGGAACAGTGGGAAGGAAGCTCTCCCAGGTTGGAGACACTAAAGTATCCAGGATGCACCTGGGAAGAGCTTCCAGTGGCCTGGGAAGAAAGGACCTGTCAAGGCTTCACCGATTCTCCCTCTAAAAAGCTGAGAGGCAGCATAATCCTCAGGACCACCATCTGGGCAGGTGGGAATTTCTTGTCTATGTGCCAGGTGGGACCCTGGCACATACCAGTCTCTTAACTTGGATTAATCATTTAATTCTTTTTTTCTCTTTCATTTAATTCTTACTATACACCTCTATATATAAGTACATAGATATTATTATTGACCTCTAATAATCATGAAGAAGATATTAAGATTCCAAGAAATTAAATAATTTGCTCAAGATACCACAGCCAACAAGTGGACACCCAGGTTGCTCTGAGTGACAATGAGAGCAAGACCAAGTGGAACACAAACAGCCCTCGAATCTGCTGGAAACAGATGCATCAGGGCCTGGCAACATCGTGCTCTGATTCCTCTCCTTATAGCTGCGTCCATTTGGGTCATTTGCCTCTCCTGGACTCGGGCTACACCTTTATGTAATCGGGATCATGATAACTATCTGTATGATCTCAGTCGGTCCTAAAAGAGGAAAATGAGAAAGCATATGGACAAGACTTGTGTCTACAGTGAAGGACGTGCCCATTCAATGTCTTGATCCTAGAGTGAGCATGTAGGACAGACGTGGGAGAGGAACAATAGACAGAAGAAAGTGAAAAATATTTCAGGGACTGGAGACCTCAAGATGGTTGTTACAATAATGATCTGTTTTACTTTGTTATTCTTGTTAGTGGTTTTGTTTGTTTGTTCACACTTTTCCTGTATATGAAATTCAGGATAGGTAAGTCTGCAGAGACAGTAACCAGATTACTTGGTTCCTTGGAGGTATGGCAGGAGAGGTTGGGGGATGGGGGGTAGAAACGGGGAGCCAATAACCACAAGTACAAGATAGAAGAAAACGTCCTGACACTGATAGCGGTGATGTTTGTACAGCTCTTCTTGATGTGACTGAACTATTGAACTGTATGATGTGTGAATTAGATGCCGATAGAACTGTCAAAAATAAAAAAGGAATGTCATTTAACGGTAGACTAGAGAGAAGAGAAGTCCAAAAGAAGTGGATCATCAGAAAAAGGGGAGAGACAACAAAGTGTTGACACAAGGGCATAAGTGAAGTGGACACAACTTTTTGAACGAGGGTCAGCCAAGAAGACCATTACCTTCCTTGGTGCCGAAATAAGCAAAGCCCAGGGAGATGTTGCTGTAGCCTTGAGTATGCCAGCCTTGGACTTTCCAACCAACACCTTCGTACACCCTACCATCATCCCCAACCAGGAAACTGTGGAGCAAGAAAATATAGATTGAATGTCTGCTATCATGCTTTGTCCTGTTCGAGGAAACCAGTTGCCCCATCCTCAGAGGAAGGAATACTGAAAATGGGTTCTCAAAGAAAAATTTGCACGAACTCTTTCCAAAGAACAGGTAGACCAAGTTATTGCTACTAGTTCTTAGAATTAAGAAGAGCCCACTCCTCTGCAAACAACTGTATTTTATACAAATTATTTTGCATCTTTGGAAGAAAAACTTCTGGCACCTCGAACACAAACTCAATCACACAGTGTAAGAATCTTCTCAGCCTCCACACTTTTAAAAATGTGACTTTCCCCCTGCCTCCACAATGCACGCAGCCTGCTAAATCCGCACCTGCTGTTCATTGGATTTCTCACCATCAGAGACACCGTCTTCGATGGACTTCCCATGAAGTAGAGCCTGAAACGAGGGCTTGGAGGTAGGCAGTGGGAAGATACCAGAAGTCGGAGTGAGGGAGTCAGAGGGTAGAGCCTCCCCAAAGCATGCAGAGTCAGGCTGGCTCTGTGAGGGCAGCCAGGTCTCCATCTTCTCGGGTGATCCAAAGAATTACCAAATTTGTGTACTTTAGAATTGAGCCTCAGAAGAACCGGAAGATGAAGAATGGATCCACCCATACCTGTCCCCTGGAGGAACATTAATTCCCCTTCAGCAATAAAATAGTCATGAGTCGATCAAAGCTTGCAGGACATAGATTTCTGAATGTGGTACAACTCAAGATGAAAAGAAATAGCTGCATACCAGTGGGGCCTCCAGAAAAAGAAAAGAAGAGAAATAGCTGTAAGCATTCGTTAAAAATCAGAATGTAGTGTATATGAAATATCAATCTAGGAAAATCGGACATCATCAAAAATATGGAACACATAAAGATCAATATCCTAGGCATTTGTGAGCTGACATAAACTGTTATTGGGCATTTTGAAATTGATAATCATGAGATCTACTGAGCTGGGAATGACAGATGAAAGAGGAATGGCATCCTAATCGTTATTAAAAAGAACCTTTAGAGATCTATCTTGAAATACAATGCTGTTAGTGATAGGATAATATCCATAAACCTATAAGGATGATCAGTCAATACTGTGGGGTTAAGGGGAAGAGGGAACCCCACAAAACATCACAGGTTCGGTAGGCACAATTGTACAGCGATAAGAAGTAGAGATTATAGTAAAGTCATAGAGAGCATGAGAGTTAAAGGATGGAGTCAAGTAAAGGAGTCAGACGCAATTCATGGTAGCATAGCTCACCTCAGCTAGGCTTGATGGTCCTCGTGGAGGGGGCTTAACCGTCAGAGAAGAAGCCGCTGCTTCATCCTCCTTAGTCACCTTCTCCGGCCACCCTCCCGAGAACCAGGGAGCCTCATTATTTATTGCTAACCATGCATCATATCACTTTAGGGGGACCTGATTACAGAGTCATACATCACAGAAAGGGGCAATACATTTCATTCTTGAACAAGTTTGATCATTCTGGTGTCTCATACAATAAAGCAGACAATTACTAGTCTGGGAGGCATGCAAGTTCCCTGATAGCGGACAATAACCTGAGTCACCGGGAGGGATATTAACATAGGTAATACAATCAATAGGAGGGGAATCACCTAGGGGTGTGCCCACATTTGTTGTGGGAATAACAATGGTGTCCGCTTGATCTAGACAGCTGATAATGACCATCTAACCTTGGTCATCCTTGGGCGGGTTTGCCCTCTCTGGTATCTCCTGCAAGTAAACAGACCACCATTATCCTTATCAGAAGGGAGTGGGTCTTATTTAGGGTGAGTCAGACTAATAGTCTAGCCACTATAGATGGCCGGTGTTAAGGAGAATAACCTTTGACCTACTTTCACTGCCTAAAGAATAGTCATTCTCAAGCAGCTAAGTCTGGTATATATTTTGGGGAGACAACTTAAGAGAAATCCTTCTGTTCCTCACACAATACTATGATGATACAAATTTATGTACAACCCACTGATGCCCAAGATAAAGAAAGTGAACATTTTTACCAACTTCATCAGTCTGAAAGTGATCAAACATGTACTCAAGATGCCATGATAGTTGCTGGTGATAGAAATGTAAAGTTGGAAACAAAGAAGAGGAGAAGCAGTTGTGTGGTAGTTACATAATCTGTTGTCAATTTGAGACTTAAGAGTGAAGGGGTGGAGTTTAGCCTGTCAATCAAGTCGCAGCTTGATGCCCTCATTTGGAGGCGCTAAGAAAATAAACAGCTCACTGGAGGCGGGGCACACACGCACTCCCTGCATGACATGCTTGCTGACAAAGCACATGAAGCTATGCTAGAGCCCTGGAGATGAAGGAGCCACGTGGAGACTCCGACCAGTGCTGAGATACTTCTACTATCACTGGATCCATAAGACTTCCCACCCACTGGCTTGTGATCTTCCTGCATTTGGTGTCATGGCATGTGTTGCATGAGTCTGAAGAGGACTTTATAAATTGGCATCAGACATATGAGCTAATACCAGACTTATGGACTTGATCTGGACTGGGCTGGGATATTTTCTCAATATTCAATAGCTCTTGTATATAAAGTGCTTTCTTATACACATATGACTGTCTCTGGATTTGTTTCTCTAGTCTACCCCAGACAAAAACAAATTGGCAAAAGTGGCCTTGGTAATAGAAATGCTGCCAGGGATCACATAATGAAATTTTGCAAGAAAAACTGCAGTGATACTCAATACAAGTACCATTTTTCTATAACATAAATGGTGACTATACACATGCACCCTGCTGGATAGAATACCCATGAATCAACTCGATTAAATCTTGGAAAGAGGCCATGAAGAAGCTCAGTGCCATCGACTGAACAAGACCAGAAACCAACTGTGGAACATACCGTCCATGATTCATATGCAACTTCAAGATGAAGCTGAAGAAATTTAAAAAGTCCATACCTAAGAGCAAAAACATGACCTTGAGATTATCCCACCAGAACTTACGGGTCATCTTAAGAACAGATTTGACACACTGAACACTAATGATTGAAGACCAGACAAGTTATCACAGATGAAGCAACCAGAAGGTAACAGATGTCAGGTGATTCTGGCAATTCTCCTTGAATGGAGAGTAGCTAAAATTAATAGAAGAAATAAAGTAAAAGAGCTGAACAGATTTAAACTGGTGGCTCAAGGGGACAAAGCAAAATATTATAATAAAATTGCAAAGACCTGGAGTTAGACAACCAAAAGGGAAGCTGCTTGGCATTTCTCAAGTTGAAGGAACTGAAGGAAAGTTTCAAGCCTTGAATTGCAATGTTGAGGGATGATATGGGTCCAATATTGAACGGTACTGAAAGCATCAAGGGAGAATGGAGGGAATGGATGGAGTCATTGTACCAAGGAGAATTAATTAATGTTCAACCATTTCCAGGGGCTGTATGTGATCAAAGCATGAGGGTATTAAGGAAAGACCCTGATTCAAAAGAAAACGAAAAAAAGAGGGGCAGTGGGCAATGAGTTGGGAAACCATTACCAAGCACAGGAACTGTGTAGTCAAAGTCAGAGGTAGACTGAGAGCATGTGTTATTGGGCACCCACAGGGTCCACTAGAGCGGCCATTAGAACATTCGCTGGAAGACAACTTCACCAACATAACAGCATCATACATGTGCTGGAAGGGAACATGAAATGGGCAAAGAAACAGTTTGGGGCCACTGGGTTCCCCAGCTTTGCAGCTGTGTGGCTTTGAGGAAATCAAACAACCTCATCTTTGGGCCCCTCCCCGTTACCTGGAGATCATCATAGTCACCCAACAACCTCACAGAGCTGTCCGGGAGCAAACACACTGCTACAGGTGGCAGTCACGTGTAACCTGTGGTGTTCTGTGTGACCAGGTTTGGAGACGGGTAGAGATGATAGCAATTTCTATCATTTCTTGAGATGGTTTGCTTCCTTTGAGACATCTCAGAGATAGAGACCTCAAAGAAAATTCTGGCAGATTTGGAATTTGGGGGAATTTCCAAATATTGGAGTCAATAGAAAACCGAAGCAATCCAACCCAGACAATGAGGAGAACGGAGAGGAGAGGGGTGGGAGAAGCCTCCTGAAGATGAGCTTTGCCCAGGAGCCCAGCCTCTTACTTGTAGGCCACGTCGCACCAGTGATTGTTGTGGATGTGATGGTTCTGCAGCTCCCGCAGCCTCTGACTGCAACCTGTCTGGTTGTGACACTCCAGTGCAGGGATGTGATGAATGACAAGGAAGTCCACTGGCCTGCTTAGCTGGGTGTTACAGGAGACAGCTGCTGCCCCCCACTCCTTGCGAGTGACCATAGGGAAGTCATCTGCGGGGGGGAACCACAGACCGGTCATAGAGTTCATCCTACCCCATCACTGCCACAGGAGCCACTTTAAGTGGTGGAAGAGCCCCAGGCAGGGGCCAGAAGCATGCTCACCCTCCCCTTCTCACCTCCGTTCTTCATTTTACTGTCCTCCCCTCAACACCGAGCTTGCCCCTGGCCAGAGAAGCCCAAATGCTTTGTTCCCCTATGTCAAGACATTCCCTACAGCCAGCACCATCTTTTGTTTCTTCCCAGCTCTGCTCCAAGACCTATTTCAGGAAGCTTCCCGGGCTCTCGCCTTCCTCCCAGAAGAAGTCATAGAATGGACAGCCTTCTTTCAGTTCCATTTCAGCACTAACACCCACTCTCAGAATGCACTGTGCACCCTGACGATGTCCCCCGTGGTGTGGACTGCAACATTGTCCTTCCCTGAGGGTCCCCCTTTGGGGAAAAATCATGCCCTCTGCCTGAGGGGGTTCCTCGGGGCCACCTGAGTCACCTCTGTAGTCTGAGAGCTTCTTTTGGTCAGACTGTCTCTCCCCACCCTGACTGAGGACTCTCGGAGGACAAACAATGGACCTCCTTCCTCAGAGTGGAGTTTCCAGAATTAGGCCACTGGGTGCAGGCCAGTTTTTCCAGTGCTCCTCCCAGGATCTGAACTCTCTTTGTCCCCATCCCTGAGACAAGTATCTGGTCACATGAGAAACCCCAACATGTCCCCAAGCCTCCTCACCTTTCAGGCTGAATTTTCCTTCCTCAATGAGCTTGGAAACGTTCCCAAACAGGTACTGGAGCCTCTCTGACATGGCTGTTGTTGGGATTTCCTTCCAGGAGCCATCCCCTGCCAAAGAACATCCCCCGCTGCCTCAGTCCGAAGAGAACCCAGCCCAGCCATCATGGAGGGGCAAGTGGCACGTTAGTACCCCTCTGCCTTCCCCAAATGCCTAAGTCCCCTCCGAGAAACACCCTGGAGGTGACTAAGGATCTGCTTCAAAGAGCAGCAGATGGTGTGGTCCCAGGTCAGTCTTCCGGGACGATTGTTAAATAGCTGTTGTGGATATGTAAGGTTATGTGTGTATATGCATATACACATAGATCCAATTAAATAGTCAGACTAGCCTTTTTTTTAGAGAACTCCCCCTATATGTACAATTGGTGCGAAACCACCTGAAAATGTATCAAAATGTCTTCAAAACCACCAAGCTCTCCATTTGGTAAACTGTGGGAGTGTTGGAGAAGGGATTCCGATGATCTGAATGGGTCAAGGCTTCCCTGCAGGTTTTGGGCATGCGCTAGCCTGTGCCCCTAGGTGGGGAACTGTGGAGATGGGTGTGGTGTGTACCCTGACACCCTTCCCCTCTCATTTACAAGCGTAAACCCAAGTTCTAGGTGAGATCGTGGTTACATTAATAGTCCACATACAACCACCATTGCTACTTATTCCCTCGCTCTGTCCATGTGCTAAGTCCTCCCCCTGCACGATCTCATTCAGACCTCACAATCGCTTCATTGTTGCTGCAGTCCATGGCCATCGGGTGGAGCCTGACTGAGGCACAATGGAAAGAAATGCGTCCAGGTCCCAGGGCACCCCCTGCGGGATCGGATGCAGATGGGAGCATGAGGATCCATAGGGTTTCCACTGACTGCCTTTCTAACACAGATGAGCAGGCCTTTCTTCCGACAGAATGAGTTTAGGAAATCATAACTCTTGTCTCAATTTCCAGGTGGAAGTTAAGGTCTAAAGACACTGAGGGCTCGTTTGAAATCACTATCAGAGGGAGGGCCAGGACTCGAACTCGGGTCCAATGCCTGTGCCCTAAATAGACAGCTACTCTCTTTGCCAGGGCAAGTGCTTAAAGGACTCCTTTATGAGAACCGAAGAGTGACCCTTCTCATCTGTCCTCTGGTCCAGCAAAAGGAAACTCACCCCAGACTCCAAGACTCAGAGCAGAGAAGACACAAAGTGCTGGAAGCATCATCACGTGGTCTTCCCAGGACACCTAGGGGGAGAGCCTGAGCTGGGTCCCTGGAGGAGATGCTGACAGTTAACCTGGAGATTAGCCCCAGCTGGAACCCCGCCCTTCCTCCCACATGGTGCGTCCAGAAGCTTCTTCCCGCCCCCTGCCCCCTGCTTTGTGAGCATCCTGAGGACCTTGGCCTGGCACCTCAGGAGCTCATCACATGATTAATGAAGCTCCACACGCCTTCCCAGCGCCCTGAACAACTCAGGCCTGGGTGGCCACTGACGTGTGTGAGCTTACTTCATCTCAATAGCCATTCTGCCATACCAGACTCTGAAAGACGGTTTTTACGGGAACAGGAAGCAAGGGCTGAGTTGTGGAACCAAGAAATCCAAAGTAACATGTGAGGGCCAGTGCAGGGAAGAGGGCAGATGCCACTGAAGCACGGGAATAAATCCAGCTCATTGGGGCCGATTTAGCATGGCGCATTCTCGGACATGAAGCCCGGATGCAGAAGGGGGACCAGAGACTCTTTTTCCGCCATGTTCACATTCTGACAGGAGAAAACCGGTTCCTTTGATTGAAGGGCACATCTCTAGAAGAAGCATACTCACTCAGAAAGACCTGTGGCTCCGGTGCTGTCCCAGCCCCCAAATCCTCATTGGCTGTAGGAAACTCAATCCTCATTGGCTTCCTGTCAGACTGGGCCTGCCCTCCTGCCCCTCCTGCTGCCTCTTCCGGTCTTCACCCTCTTCTCCCTGGGGGGGCGCTTCCTCCCTGGGATGGCAACACTCAGGCTCTGGCTTCCCAGAGAGAGGAGGAAAGCCCAGGACCCCCACAAAAAGACAGGAGAGGAGGGGACAGAGCTCTGAGCCACCGAGCCTGCTCCTCAGATGAGACCAGCCTCCTCAGATGAGAGGACACTCACCGAGAGCACCTGGTGACCCGCCCTGTGAATCAGCCGGGCACCTCCTCCCTGGGAAAGAGCGAGATTGCCCAACACTCTGGACTCCTTCCTCATCCAGGCCACCCCATGGCACTTGCAGGATGTGTCCCTGACCTCTGGCTGATTCCAGGAGTTTGAAGAGTGTGGACTGAGCTCCCTCACCAAGGTCCCTGAGCCATCTTTTGCTCAGGTCACCTGCAGGGGCAGGAATAACAATCAAACCAAACAACACGGTTTCCCAGCACGCCACGACTCATGACACCCCCTGTGCTTTGTCTTGGACCTGAGCACCACAGTGCGGTGTTGTTCAGGTGTCATGGCACCTAAGTTCTACAGTCTGCAGCTCTGCTCTCCCAGGACCCGGGAACCTCTACAGGACACGTTCCCCACATGTGATAGGGTGGGTGTCTCTCACCAGCGATTGGGAGGGATCTTGTCGAGAGGTCCTATCAAGTAGAGCTTTCGAATCTCCAATAGGTGCCTTGGGTGGAGCTGCCAGACTCAAAGACCCCCATCAAACTCCTTTCCCCACACAAGCCTAGGGACCTTTTGAATGTCCACCACATTCTGCCTGGTTCTACTCTAGCCAACCCATCCATGTAGGCTCAGCACTGGGAAGAAGAGGTGCCCTGGAGCCTGTAAGTGGGGCTGACCCAGAGCCGGGGCTGAGGACACCACAGGCTTCCAGAACACTGATGATCCCCTCAGACTTGTTTTTCCAGCCCCAGGCTGCTCCCATCTTGAACCGTAAGTAAAAAGCTCTTACAATGAGAAGAGCCCGTGGAGCTGCCTTTGGGAACATTAAGTGAGGGAGTCAGGTAGATTCGGCTTCCCCCTGCAATAGGGATGCAGAGCACTCGCTCCAGGAGGAAAGGAATCAAGCAGAGACCAATGACTGTGTGGGGGTAACAGACTGAGCGCTCCCCAAAGAGAACGTCTGTTGGACAACAGCGGGAGCGCAGTGCGGACGCTCCCTCTCTACGTCTGTGGACTTCGGACAAAACTCCTCAGCGAATCTACTAAATCCTGAAGGATCGGACTTCATCCAGCTCCCCGGCTCATCTCACCTGGCTCTGCCAGGATGGGCTGCCCTCGCATTCTCCCTCTCCAAGTGCCTTCCTGTCACTAGGTCTTCCCACGTGCCGGTCCCTCCAACTCACCTCCATCTAGAGCAGCGGTTCTCAACCTGTGGGTCGTGACCCCTTTGGGGGGTCAAAGGGCTCTTTCACAGGGGTCGCCTAAGACCATCAGAAAACACATCTTTTCAATGGTCTTAGGAACAGAGACACCGCTCCTCTCTTTCCATCTCCTGCCGGGTCCACCCACATGCAGATGTGCCCACATAAGACTGTTACCCATGCTACACCATGCTTCAAGACAAAATTTCATTTATTTGTCATTAGAAATAGTATTTCAGCATATATAATTAGATATTGTTTTGTGATGAATTACTATGCTTTAGGTTCAATTTGTACCAATGAAAATAGATCCTGCATATCAAATATTTACATGATGATTCATGACAGTAGCAAAATTAGTTACAATGTAGCAACGAAGATAATGTGATGGTTGGGGGTCCCCACCACATGAGGGACTGTATGAAAGGGTCGTGGCATGAGGAAGGTTGAGAACCACTGCGTTAGAGCCTTCACCTCAGCCCGATTCCTCAAACCCCGCGCTCATCCCTCGGAGAACGCACCGCATGCTGGTAGTTGCCGTTCAGTGTGCTCAGGTCAGATTCAACACACGTGACTGGGTAACAAAACCCTGGAAGGTCTTGCACCAGCCCCATGGTAGGAGGCGTTTGAGTCCATTGTTACAACCACCGTGTCAATTTGACTCATTGAAGGTCTTCCTATTATTCGGTGACCCTTCACCTTACTAAGCCTTGGTCCCTCCTCATAACATGTCCAGGTAAAGAAGACAAGGTCTCGCTGTCCTCACTTCCAAGGAGCAATGGGGCTACCTGTCCTCCAAGATGGATCCGGCCATTCTTCTGGGAAGCCCCAGTAGAGTCAGCATTCCCCAGCACCACCATTCCAACCTGTGTTAGTCTGGGTCCTTTGGAGAAACAAATCCACAGCAACTCACGTATAAGAGAGAGTTTTATGCAAAGAAAATGTGCATCACGAAAACATCCCAACCCAATGCTGCCCAAGCCCACAAGTCCAACATTAACCCATACCCAACACCAGTCCACAAAGTCCTCCACCTCACAAAACAGGGGCAATGATGCCGACTGCAGGAGGAAAGCTGAGTCAGTGAATGAACAAGCATCTCAGCACTGGCAGGGGTCTCCACACGGCTGCTCCAGCACCCAGGGCTGCATCAGGATAGATCCATGAGGCTTCTCCTTGGGGATGTCTTGTAGGAAGTCAATCTTGCAAGCTGAAGCAGGGTACTGCTAAGGCAGCTGCACCCGATGCAACCATCACAAAGCAAGAGACCAGAGAACTAGAAAGGCAAGGCTTCACCACCCATTTATCCCTCCACCTTTCAACCAGCACCACATGTGATTATCGGCCAGGCTGGCACAATTAACTAACTCACAACCCCGTGCATGCTTCTTCAGTGTTCCTTAGTCATTGTCCGGCTTTCGCGTGCAGATGTTGTCGTTGGTGCCGTCACGGTGGTGCCACGTACAGAAGTATGACACACGCCCTGTCCTGTGCCATCCTCACAATGGTTCCCAAGCCTGTTGTTGCAGCCAGGGTGTCAGTCCATCTAGTGGACATCCTTCCTCTCCTTCACTGTCCCTCCACTTTACCAGGCATGATGTCCTTCTCCAGGGACTGGTCTCTCCTGACAAGATACCCAGAGTATGGAACATGAAGTCTTACCAAGCTTGTCTCTAAGGAGCACTCTGGCCACACTTCTTCCAAGACAGACTGGTGTCCTGTGAGCAGTCCATGGTACTTTCAACAGTCTTTGGCAGCATGCACATGAGGTGACTGAAGATACCATAGCTTGGGTCAAACACACTTCAATCCTCAAAGTAACATCTTTGGTTTTTAAGATTTTAAGAGCTCTTTGGGAGCATATTTGACCAATTTATTAGGTTGCTTGATTTTTTACTACTGTTTCCATCCATAAGCTGTAATTGTGTTAGTATCATCTCTGTGCGATAACTACCAAGTCTGTCTCTACCAGTGCCTGGTGTGGTAGAACATGCTAATGAAAAAGAGAGAGAGTCAAACAGAAAAAGCAACGAGAGGCAGGACATCAGGCATGCTTCAAGGAACCTTTAAGGAATCTTACCTAACTATTAGCTAAGGCAGTAGTAACCCAAGAGTCATCCCGGGAAACGCATGGATTCTGTTGTTCAAAAAAATGTTCAGATCAATGCCCTGATTCACCCACCAAAGAAGCTTCCCACAAACCAACAGCCCTCAGAACCTCATCTTCATCCCTCTACTGATATTTGTACCAATGATCAAAATCAATAGCAAGTGAAGCTGCTAGCGACTGAGCATGAATCAAGGTGGCAGCACTAAGTTGCACCAATACGCTCTTTCAAAACAAAAGATACACTTAAGAATGTTCTCACTGGGGTGGCCAGAAACATGCATTTCATTAAATGAGAGCCACGTTTATCTCCAGGGAAATCACTGAGTTGCGAGCTAAACTGACTGCTCTTTTTCAGGGAGCACCGTTTTTTTACTTGAAAGTGCGAAGTGCAGACTATGGGTCCTCACACTTGGGGTATATGCCAGACACCTCAAAATTGAACACGGTGAGTCTGTCACCTCAGGAAAACTTATGGGCTTTGTTACCCTAATAAAATTGGAACTTTCCAGCAAAAATTAGAATTTTGGAACTATTGTGTCTGCCACCGTGAGTTTGATAGCTTTCCAAAGCTTGAAGACTTTTATGATGAAATCAGGCATACGCAATAATGCTTACGGCTAAAGGAGTCCTAGACTCTGAGAGTTCGGTGATGCAGTTCTCACCTTCCACACACGAGGCTCAGGTTCAAGTCCTCGCCAACGCCGTTTATGTGCAGGCAGCACAAGTCTGTTAGCAGCAGTTGTGTGTTGCTATGGTGTTGAACGGGTTTCTGCAGAGCTTTAAGACGAAGGCAGGTTAGAAAAAAGATGTAGATGTGGACTTCTGAAAGTCAGCCGGGCTTAGGACTAGGCATTGTTGTGTTCTATTGTGAACAGGGCACCATGGGCTAGAGGTCATTCTATCTGTTAACTCAGACCAGCAACAACACCTGCCCTTTTTGCTATCAAGTTGATTCTGACTCATAGTGGACCTGTGGGGCAACATAGAACTGCCCCGTAGGGTTTCAAGATTGGTGGTCCTTACAGAAGCCGACCGACACTGTCCTTTCTGGTCAGCCAGGCCCTTCGCAGCAACCAACGCCAAACTTACTGTGAAGTCAATGCCAACACATCCAGAAACTAAGTCAACCAAACCAAACTCACTGCCATCCAAGTGAATTCCAAGTCACAGCCACCCTCTAGGACAGACCAGAGCAGCCCCTGTGGGTTCCAAGGCTGCCAATCTACTCTACAGGAGTAGAAAGGCACACCTTGCTACCTGGGAGCACCTGGTGGTTTCCCACTGCTGGCCTGGCAGCTAGCAGTTCAACTCATACCCCAGGACACCACCGGGGCTCCTTTGTCAACTCACAGAGACCCTAAAAGGCCAAGCAGGACTTTCCCACGGGCTGTCCAAGGCTGTAGTCTTTCTGGAGGCAGACTGTCACACGTGTGCAGTAGCTGTTTCATTGGGACCGCCCACCTCCCGGAGGCTTTCACCACTGCACCACCAGGGTTTGATGACAGCAGCAAACCAAACCCAAACCCACTGCTATGAAGTCTATCCCACATCCTGTAGGACCCTCGAGAACAGAGTAGAGGATCTCCTTGGGATTCTGAAACTGCACATTTTGGGGGGAGGAGATAGCCTCATGTGTCTCCTGTGGAGCGGCTGGTGGGTTTGAACAGGCCATCTTGTGATTGATAGCCCAATGCTTAAAACAGAGAAGGATGAAAATCAGGGCCAAAGAAATACCGCAACCTGTCTTACTGCAGGAAGACCACAAGGTGGCAGCATACACTCTTTGATCAGTCTAAAGCTACCTTTCAAAGTCCAGGAAATCTCCCGGACCAGGCCTTTTATTTATCACTCCTCTCCTCTGCCTGCTTTTCCTTCCCTGCATTCTCCCATGTTGTGCAACTTCCTAATTACAGGAAATAGCAATCCTCTGAGCATAGGTTCTCTCAAAAGCCATTCATTCGTTGTACTGTGCTGATGTTGATCCGATGTCTATCATGCACAAAGCCTATCATCCAGGGATGAGTCAAGCAAGCGCCTATCTGTTAAGGAACCTGATTAACTTTGTAAAGGAGACAGCCTCCGAATCCAGGGTCTCTTAGGGAGCCGTAATTATAATGTCAACACAGTGATGCATGTGTTTATCCTAAGGCCTGACGCTTCAAAGGGATTGCTGTGGCGCAGAGAAAGCTAAGAGCAAACTTGCATCAGAATCTTGGGGGGCTCACAACCTAGAGGGGTGTCCCTGTGTGCACTCCAACTCACGGAGACCCCATGCAGGTCAGAGGAGAGCTGGGTTCCACGGGGATTTAATGGCTGATGTTGGCCAGGCTTTCCTTCTGAGGTAAACTTGAACCTCCAAGCTTTCCATTAGCAGCTGAGCTAATTCACTGTTGGCCCTCCCCAGAGACCGAGAAACCAACCAACCAAAACCCCACTGGAGCAAAGTTGGTTCCTATTAGCTAGCCTCCGGGAGAGTGGTCGGCTGAGACGGAAAAGAAAGTCAATCCTCACAACAATTTAAGAATTATTTGAGAGTCATAAATATATTTTTACCATCCAATGAAATCACCATTATCTGAATAATAGCCTTTAAATGTTTTCAACTTTACTTCAGACCACATGTATGTGCTGAAAGAGCAGCACATGGCTCAGGAGCCCCAGTTTGCCGACCACGGTGCATAGTGTTTCCAAGACTGAACGTGTTTCTTGGTCACCGCCTCATCTTTCTCCCACTGAGAACCAACAAATGAGATTCACCAGGAAGTGGACGGGAAGGAGACCGCAGCATCCTGGGTTTGGAAGGTAAGGTTGCTTCCAGAAATCATGACTTCCATGATCAAGGGCAGCAGTGGTAGAGGCAAGAGGGATGTTCACTCTTGGGAAAGCTGAGGGTTGAGTGCGGATCTAAGAAGCCAGGCTACTGGGGGCTGGGGATTGTGGAGCTGACCGTGTATGATGAAGAAGCTCAGAATGGGGGCAAGGAGGGGTGCGACTCTGGGCGGCATGTCTTAGAGACCTTGAGATGGTGAGCCAATGAAGGGCGCCGGGCGATGGTCAGGCTTGGTTTGGACTGAGCCCAGAGGCGGAGAACAGGAATCTGAAGGTACTCCAGGGGCCTCAGAAGAAGACTGGGCCTTCCCACAACAAGATCGGCATCCAGGGAGGGGCTCAGGGGAGACAAAGCAGCGGGGCTGTCAGAGTGTCTGCCAGCAGGAGGGCTGCATGCAGAAATCTCTGTGGATGAGTGCTTGAGAGTCCTGGGCTGGACCAGAAGCAAGGGCGGCCAGAAGGAGAACCCGATGGACTAGATGAAGGAGAACCCGATGGACTAGATGAAGGAGAACCCGATGGACTAGATGAAGGAGAACCCGATGGACTAGATGAAGGAGAACCCGATGGAATAGATGAAGGAGAACCCGATGGACTAGATGAAGGAGAACCCGATGGAATAGATGAAGGAGAACCCGATGGACTAGATGAAGGAGAACCTGATGGAATAGATGAATGGGTAGCAGACTGTATGTGGCCTGGAAAGGGCTGGGCCCCAACTGCCAGCCTCCCTGTGAGGAAGAGGAGCCTGAATTCATATTTTGGGGAGCAACAGGTAGACCTGGAAGCAGGCACGGCCTTAGAGCCAGGAGGCTCCTGGTGTTTTTGGAGTTCCACAAAGAAACCATAGACCTCAATGTGGATACCATGAGCAAAGCATGACCAAAGTAGACCCTGCCACAAAGACGTGAAGAACAGAAAAGCATGTCTGTGGTCAACAATCAGATGCACCTAATTTGCAGCAACACCAACAATGACCAAAAGATGGGTATGTTGTCACATATGTCGGTGTAGAAGTACATGTGTGTACAAGTGGGTATGCGTGCAGATAGGAGTACCTGTGTGTACATGCACACATAGATTTGTATCTGCATGCATGTCTATTTATAAAGAACATAGTCCCAGATATTACTCAGAGATTGCCAGACACCTTGTAAAATAAGTTTCTGAGTCTGAAGGCCTAAAATCTTCATCTCGTGTGACAATTTGGTCAATTGACATAATATAATTCACAATATTCATTTCGGCATCCTAGTAAGGTGAGTGCCTGGGGTCTTACAAGGTTGCAAGAAGCTATCTAAGATACAACTATTGGTCTCTAATCGTTAGGGTCAAACAAGAACTAAGGAAACCAAAGCCTCCGAGAAGACACCAGCCTACAGGGCTAAGCGCCTACGTGAGGTCCAGCCTCATCTGCCCTCAAAGCAGAACAAGTTGGCACTTGGCCGCCTCAACCAACCATGCGGAACAGGACCACAATGGATGAACCCTGATACACCCAAACCAACTACTCACCTCCATGGAGTTGAAGCCGATCCACAGTGACCCTACAGGACAGCCTCTTTGGGTGTCCAAGACTCAGACATCAAACAGCAGATTGGCACCCCAAATAAAAGATAGGACTCCCGAGTACGGTACCCCTTTGAAAAACAAAACAAAACATCTATGTAAGATTGTGAAAGGTCAGCAGTTATGATAAAGCAGAGGTGAGCAGATAAGGGGCAGGGGAACTGGAGCACAGGAAACAGGACTACTAGGAGGCAAGTAAAGAGACTGTGGACACACCGTGACACAGTAATGACGGTCATGGGACAATGTGCATGGAAGGGATCAAACTGGAGCCTGCCTTGCTGTAGAAACATTCACCAAAACACAGTGCTTTTTTTTTTTTAATCCACGGAAACCTGATGATGGGCCTGGAATTGATTCCAGGACCAGCTGATCCCATCTCCTCCCTTGAAAGGTACAAAAGTGAAGGACCACGCCGGGAAACAGCTTCCGGAGGCCGATGGTCAGTCTAGCCGAGCTAGGATTAGGAGCAGGTACTGGCCCTCAGTCCACTGTCCACTCCCAATCGGAGTCCCAAAGGTGAAAGTGCGCAGATCTTGAGGACGGTTCCATTGTGCGCCTGCTATTGTGGTGGTTGGCCTCTACTCTTGGCAGATCCCTGCGCAGTGAGGGCAGATCACTGAGGGCTGTAGAGCTTTCCCTGGGAGAAGTGGGTCACCTGGGTTGGTTTGGTTGTTTTTCCTGATCCCTTAGTCTGAAAGCTCCGCTGAAACCTATTGGGCATCACGACAGCACACAAGCGTCCACTGGCAGGCAGCTGGGAGCTGAGTGCAAGACGCAGGGACTGGAAATCAGAGGCAGGGCTCCTGCACTGAAGGCAGGGAGTATACCATCCCTATTAGAACACCCCACTGTAATATCAGCCTCATACATACAAGCTGGACACACCCACTGCCACGGTAACCTTTTAACTTAGAACTGCTCCCTAGGCTTCAAAGACTATATATACATTTTTACAGGAGCAGACAGCCTCGTGTTTCTTGCATGGAGCTACTGGTGGATTAGAACCACCAAGCTTGAGGGCAGTGGCCAGTAGTTAACCCACTATGCCACCAGGGGTCCAGTAACAACCTAGAAGGGGGAAAGCTTGCTGCAGAGCAACAACAAGAGGGCTTTGGAGAAGAGGGGAGCCAGGTGCTTGCTTGGGGCTTGGGGCTTGGGGAACAAGCACATTGATTTTCTTGTAGCTGCGGCCATTTCTGTTTGCTGGCTTGTTCGTTTTGTGCTCATTTTTCTTGTTCAGCTGAGACAACCGCACTCTTTTCTCCCTGTGACCACCTAGCAGAGTGACTACCCAGACCCGGGACACTGGTTGCCATTCCTGTTTTCCCAGAAAGCTGTGCATGTCCCTGGAAGATCCGAGCCGCGAGGAGAAGGCCTCCCGGCTCCCGGCTCGCCACCACTCACTCCCCCTTCCAGCAGCAGTTGGCAGTGAAGCTACTGGTGGAGGTCAAGGCAGCTCTTTATGAAGTTGGGAGATGACTTCCCAGAGGAGAATCCACGAGAGCAGAATGGTCAGCTGCCCCACGACTGTGACTGTCTGAGGCATTGCCAACCTGGGGTCCCCGAGTGCAGAATGCACTCTTCAGCGGAGCCCAGGCTGTCTGCCCACTTGCACCAAGGGCTGCTCCTTCTCCCGTCAACTGGGCTCTATTTTATGGGACTCCTCAATCAACACCCTAGGGAGCCAGTGTTCATTTCACATGCCTCCCACCTTCGTGGCTCCTTCCACACCCACTCCAGTTGCCAGGGAGTCTCTCTACTGGTCTCTTGACTCAAAGAGAGTTCATTCAGCGCTCACAGAACCAGGCCCTGGCCTCTGTCCAGGAAGTTAGCGGAAATCAGGCCACAACCTGCCCTCCAGACGTCCCGCAGAGAAGAGACAGACTTGCAGGGCAGGAATGATGTGACAGAGCAGAGAAGGCGCACGTCTGCACGCCGTCAGACTTTGTTCCCACACACACGCCGCTCCATTGTTAGGTGTCCTGGCTACCTTTAAAATTCGTTGACAGCTTTTGTGAAATGGAACTTTTACATAAAATGTCAGCTGTCCTTGACTATTGGGTAATCCGAGCGCACCCACTTCCCTGCAGGACAGCACCCAGTTGAGGCTGTGTCCTGGCTTCAGGTTGGGAATACTCCCATTCTCCACCCTCCACTCCCACTGCCGCCCAAGTGATCTCAACCTGGCGACCCTATTGGACAGAGTAGAGCTCCCCCCTTGGCTTTCCGAGGCTGGAAATCTTTACAGAAGCATAAAGCTTCATCTTTTTTCCTGAGAAGTGGGAGGTAGGTTCGAACTGCTGGCCTTGTGGTTAGCAGTCCAACTTGTAGCCCATTATGCCCTACGAGCTCCTTCCATTGGCCACCATTCCAGTCTCATTCCAGTCTCCACCATTTCCTACTTCTCCAGTACATGCCTGACTTGCATGTATTCCTGACAATCATACACTCAGCCGGCTTCACCCATGTTACCCAACATGCCTCATTCCGGCAGGTACTGTCAGTGATGTTTTGGGTCCAGGACAGTAGAAGACAATACAGGAACACACGGAAGAGGCACCTGTTGGGTTACCTTATTAACACACACGCCACGCTATTTCTCAACAATGTAAGAGAGAAGGAAATGGCCTGCTTGCTATTTTCTGGGCTTCCTCCATGAGCTTCAACAATGGAGTGTGAACTCCATGTGGAAAATGGACCTGATGCGTAGGACACAGAGATGGACTTGGACATCCCAGTCTCCCTGATCCCCAAAGAACCTGTAACTCACTGGCCAAGCTTGCCGGGCGTGCAGCACCAATGTTGGACACACAGCAGGTGCTCAACCAGTATGAGTTGGATGAGTGTATGAAAAGCTCTTACTGTAAGAGTACTTCCCAGAGGCCAGGCACTGTCTCAGACACTTTGCGTGTCTCCCTCAGTGATGCCCCAAAACACAATGAGTCAGAGGTGTTATTAGCTGATTTTATTGATACGGAAACTGAGGTCCAGATAGGTTAAGCAAATTGCTTGGGGTCATACAGGAAGTCTAAACCGTTAACCACAGTTCAGGACCCTCCTGGCAACATGGGGTTTGGCACGATGTGCTCAGGGCCTAGCGACAGCACACACGATGGGAGGCAGGGCTGAAGCAGGGAGAGAAGCCTGTGTGCCAAGACTGAACACAAAGATGGAGAGGAGTCGAAGAGCAGGGACGCCTTCTCTGACAGAGGGCAAGAGAAGGTGTCCGCAGCAGGTCCTGTACACACACTTCCTGGGGTGAGGGGAAGTGGTGCCAGTCAGGATATGCAATTATCCATCCAGCATGAGTGTCTTTTGTGTCCTAAGACCTGGGCTGGGTGCAGGAGAAATACAAAACTTAAGAAGAGCCTCCCTGCAGAGTCCCTGAGGGGTGCAAATGTTTAACACACTCAGCTGCTAACCCAGAGGTCAGAAGTTCTAGTGCACCCAAGGGAACCTCAGAAGAAAGGTCAGGTGAGCTACTCCCCAGAAATCAGCCACGGAAAGCCCTGTGAAGCGCAGTTCTACTCTGACCCTCATGGGGGTGCCTGCCACCAGCCAGGGTAGATTCAAGGGAAACTGGCAGATAAGGACTGAGGGTCTGCAGGCAATTATTAGATGCGTTCAACACGTGTCAAGCACATTACTCCAGGAAAGGAAGGATTAAGATCAGAAGGAGCAAAACAAACCAAAATCCCCGAGAATGCAGGGAAGGAAGAGATGCTTTCAATTGGGAGCAAACGGAGCAGGTTTCCAGGGGGAAGGGAGCCTTTGAACTGAGTCAGGAGGGATGGGCCAGACCACCCAGTGGAGTGACGGGGCTGGGGGAGAGAGAAAGGCCTGGAGCTGCCAAGGCGGGAGGTGGGTTCTGTGCGCCAATCCAGAGCTGAGGGTGAGGGGAATTGACCAGGTGGGGCTGGCCCATTCCTGGAGGAGTGGGTGAGCTGAGTGAAAGCCACCTCAGCCTTCTCCCATGGCCCTTGGGGACCCAGTGGAGGTCTGTAGCAGCGAAAGGAACCGTGTTGGCCCCCAGGAGGCCTCTTTCAGAGAGCTATGCCTTCTAAGTAGTTGTACGTTCTTTGGGAGGCTTGGCTCTCACCTGGGGACAGAATCTAGAAGAGCAATGTTGAGAAATACTGGAAGCTTGTAGGGAAGCGATTGCATCCTGAGAATCTCTTACTCAGACTGGAACAGTGTGGAGTCAGCAGAATTACCCTTACCCAGGAACCAGGATATTTGGGTTCGGTGCTAGCTCTGCCTTAAACCAGTTATGTGACTTTGTTCAGGTCCCTCCCTGGGTGTTGTTTCCTTGTCTTCTAACAATGGGGCAGACCCCTCTGAGTGCCCATTTAACCCCAGCTGTTACCCAATGTGCATAAGAACAGTTAGGTTTCTGGGTGGGTCATACCTCTTCTTTGCTTTGCCTGCTGAAAGAATTCATGCCAAAGCACGTTGTGTGATCCAAGTGGGTTTATATGACAGACAAGACAAGCTTCAGGTTTTACAGTCTCAAAGGGGTTGAAACTGGGCACAAGCAACCACATGTGCGGAACTGGGGGAGGGGTGATCCCAGGGACCAAGTGGTTGAGGGAGCAAGGGGCAAGAGGGTGAGGGACAAGAGAGTGTGCCAGAGTGCGCTCCCTGCCTTTAATCTAGCCCACCCCCTGGCTGGGTGAAGGCATGGTTGAAGGAGTTGGTTGCCCTCATTGGCTAAGTTAAGCCCACCTGGGTGATGCCATGAGCCTGGGCCTAGTTTGGGCACCTAGGTGTACGTCCCACCTGCAAAGGGGCTTGGGTATGAGCATGGTTAGTTTGGGGTCTTCATAGATGTCTACTGGTTGCCCGATTTCTTTCCAACTTCCTCTATGGGGGGTTTTGCAGGCATGAGAGGGACAACTCCCCTGTCCCTAAGCTAGCTACCAAGCAGAACTCCAATCAAGCCCCTCACCCTTCTGCAAGCACTTAGCATTTTTGTCAAGCAAACAGCAGGGATGGCTCAGTCTATAGGACTCGGTGGCACTTCTGGGGGGAAACGACATGGTCATGCTGCCCATGTGGGGGAACAGCTACTGACTATTGAAGGTGGGCTGATGCCTCACACTCTCAGCAGGACCCAGGGAAGGGCAGAGCGGAGGGTTGCCAGAGGAGGACACTGGGCTCCCTGGCTTGCTCTGGGAGGTCAAGGGGCTGAGATGGAAGGGAAATGAACTAGCGAACTCACTTCCTCCCAAACCAGCTCTCAACCCAGGGTTGGAAGTTTCACAAAAAAAAAAAGAAAGCCAGAAGAGCTATGTGAACACTTCCTGTCCTGCCCAGCCCCCAGCCGGCCTTCCTGGCACTGTCAGTTCAGCTCAGCATTACCACACTGCTCACCTGTGAAGCAATGATCCCCAAGTGAGGGATGAGTAGCCCAGCAGGGCTTGACTATAAAGGCCGAGCCTGCTACGCTCCCTCAAACCCCTGCCCGGCTCCTCAGTGTGGTAAGTGAGCAGATGCTGCCGGCTGGTGCTGGCCCAGGGGCCTGCTGCCCTTTCCTCTCTTTCTCTCCGGCCCAGCATGCCCTCCTTCCCTCTTTCCCTGATGGAGCCTGCCCCTCTCGACTTCCTTCACCCTGCGTCGTCGTATTCTCCAGCAGCCTTCTGCCCTCCAGTCACATTGCTTTGTACCATTTCTCACATACTCTAAACGTTGTTTTACTCAGGCATGTGCCAGCGTCAGCCCAGCTAAATTGGGTCCTGGGTGCGCGTGAGCGTGTGTGTGTGTGTGTGTGTGTGTGTGTGTGTGTCCTGTGAGCGGCCACTGAGAGGCGCCAGGGAAGCCGGTGGCCTTTTCATCCAAGCCCCTCATCCCTTTCTGCTCCATGATTCAGACCCTGTGAGAAGATGGCATGCGAAATGTCACAGATGGAAGGCAGTATCCAGACCATCATCAACGTCTTCCATCAATACTCGACGCGCCTGGGCCACCCTGATACCCTGAACCAACAAGAGTTCAAGCAGCTGGTGGTGAAAGACCTGGCAAACTTCCTCAAGGTAGAGTGGGACTCCTGGCAGGCCTGGCCCCACCTCGTGGCAGTTTGGGATCCAGTCAGGGCGGCGAGGAGGGGGTTCTTGCAGCGGTCAAGAAGAAAATTCTAGTTCCCTCAACTTAGCCTCCAGAGGTGGGCTCAGAGTTAGGCAAGAAGACTCAATGTCTCCTAGGGTGCACTCACAGAAGTGAGGGAGATGAAAGCGCAATTGCCGTGTGTCCAGCCCTGGTGAACAGCCCATGA
>NW_022103944.1:635587-644194 GCF_000313985.2 Echinops telfairi
GAGGAGCTGTTCTGTGAATCTCACCCTGCTCTGTGTCCAACCCCAAATCCTCGACCACCTTGTTTCCTGAAATGCTTTCTGCTTTTGCAAATAAAAGAGAGTTTCCCCAGGGAACCACCTTGGGAAGGAGAAGCATGGCGGCCATGGGACAAAACTGGGTTGGGAAACCAGAGGGGAATTCTAATTCCATTCTGCTTCCCAGTCTTCTCAATCTGGAAGAAACAAAGGGGGGGGGGTGTGGGTTAGAGATATAATTTCCTTGAGTCTTCCTCCAGGAGTTCTCCCTACGAAAGTTGCTATCAGGACTCAGTGAGATGTCCTCGGGCAAATCTCTGGACCTCGGCCGCTGCTTCTCTGTTCAGGGAGATCGTAACAGTGTCTACCTTGTAGGATTGCATGGGGGATAAACTGGAAAGTTCCTAGGAACACCAGGGGCTCTTGGTCCACATTTTTAATATTTAAATTGAGTCCCCGAGAGCCAGGTTCCCTTGTGCACTTACCATCTGTCCTTGGCTGCATGATCCAGTTCCGCCCCCCTGGCAACTCCCTGCTCTGAATGCCCTCTCTGCCCTACCCACAGGAGGAGAAAAGAGACAAAAAAGCCATCCAAGATATCATGGAGGATCTGGACACCAATAGTGACAAGGAGCTGTCTTTTGAGGAATACATCATCCTGATGGGGCGCTTGACCCATGCTTCCCATGAGGAGATGCACAAGAATGCTCCTCTAAGTGAAGGCCACAGCCACGGGCCAGGCCTTGGTGAGGGTGGCCACGGCCATGGCCACAGCCACTAGTCAGGGGACCAGGCTATTCTTCCCTGGACCCAGCCAGGCCTCTGCATGATGGGGCAACAGCTTCAGCCCTGCAGAGTTGTGCACCTGGCCTGAGCTGTGGGTGTAAGGCCTGAGGGTGGACAATAAAGTCTGCTTCCCAGCCAGTGGTGTGTGGTCAGTGTGCTTCTTCCCTCCAGCCCTGCTCTGGCCTGCCCCGGGGGTGGGAGGGGGGGGGCGGCACTGAGCATTACACGGGCCTGCATCTCAGCCACAAGACAACAGCCCCCCTGGGTCATATCAAAATGAGAAACCTCGGAGCTGGGCATTCCCTTGGGTTCATGCCCTCACCACTCCCCACCTCTGACTTCAGAAGCGCCCTGATCCAGCCTGCCAAAGTGGCCCTTGTAGCTGCTGAAGGCAAAGGCAGAGGTCACATTCCGCCTCCCCTCCCAAGCCCGGTCCCCTTCTCACCTGATGCGATCGGTACAGCCATCCCTTGCTTGAAGTCTCCAGAAATGGACCTCGTCAGTGTTGTGTCTGGGAAGGCATATGGGAAGGGGTGGGGGGCTCACTCAGGAGGGACAAGGGTGTGTTGACTGGCCCACTCATCCCGGTACTCAGAGAGCCACTGAGGCAACACTGACTTACTATCCAGACCATGGTTACAGGTGGGGGAGGGGGGGTGTTGGTGTGAAGGGAGGGGCGCACAGAGGCTGGAGTCAAGGAGTTTAGCTGCACCTTCAGCCCAGGCACAGCCGTTTCTTTTCGTTTTTCCATTTTAAACCCTTCTCATGGTCGATTACAAGTCCCGGCACTCCCTCGTGCCATGGTGTCAAACTGCACTACGTAGGGTTTTCCAACGCTGTTTCTTCTGAAGGAGGCATCCAAGGCTTGTCCATCTGGAAAAAAGAGGAAAAAATAATCTTCATAAGATGTAGCTTCCTTGAGTCTTCCTCCAGGAAGACAGGAGTTCTCCCTACGAAAGTTGCTATCAGGACTCAGTGAGATGTCCTCGGGCAAATCTCTGGACCTCGGCCGCTGCTTCTCTGTTCAGGGAGATCGTAACAGTGTCTACCTTGTAGGATTGCGTGGGGGATAAACTGGACAGTTCCTAGGAACACCATGAGCCCTCGGTGCACATTTTTAATATTTAAATTGGGCTCCCAAGCTTTTCTCTCTATCGCCAGGCTTTTCTCTCGATGTACTTCTGTGGATGGGTGTGAATAGCCAATCTTCGGGTTAACCATTTGCATACCAGGAACTCTTGCCAGGAAGCTTGTTGAGGTGAACAGAGCAGCCGCCTGCCAGTCCACAGACAGGAACTCTGATCCAAGCTCAGCAGCACGGAGGAGGCCATTGGCATTCAAACTTAATTTTTAGGCCTGAAAATGCAGTTTTAAGCCTCTCGAGGACAAACTGACCAACCTGAGGGTCCCTGATGTCCTTCCAGGATTGAGTCAGTAGCTGGATGCTCAATCCAGGAAAGACTGGTGCCTCTCTCTCTCCAGGACCTGCAGTCAGCCTGAGCCCCCAGTTCTCAGGGGCTGCTACTGCTCTCCCTGTCAGGCCGCCTCATCAGCCTCTCATCCAGGCCATTTCTCCCTGTCTTCTGGCTTGAAAGTGTCACACACCACCACCACCACTATCATGATCCCAATTCTACCTTACAAATCCAGCCAGACCAGAGGATGTACACTGGTACAGATAGGAACTGGAAACGCAGGGAATCCAGGACACATGACCCCCTCAGGACCAGTGGTGAGAGTGGCAATACTGGGAGGTTGGAAGGAAGGTGGGGTGGAAAGGGTGAGCTGATCACAAGGATCTACATATAACCTTCTCCCTGGGGGACGGACAACAGAAAAGTGGGTGAAGGGAGATGTCAGACTGTGAGACATGACAAAATAATAATCATTTATAAATTATGAAGGGTTCCTGAGGGAGGGTGGCAGGGAGGGAGGGGAAAACATGAGGAGCTGATACCAAGGGCTCAAGTAGAAAGAAAAAGTTTTGAGAATGATGATGGCAACAAATGTACAAATATGCTTGACACAATGGATGGATGGATGGATTGTGATAAGAGTCCTATGAGCCTCCAATAAAATGATTTTTAAAAAGAATGCTTGTCCAGGTTACAAACAGGCCAGGTGGGCTTCGCAAAGACCAGGACCCAAATCATGGCTCTCTGCCCTACCGTACCCAGTGGAGAAGAGACTCGGGCAGAATTAGTACTGGGGGATCTGGACAAAGATTAGCAAGCATCTTGTCCCCCATTTTACAGTGAACAAGCTGCGAATGGAGTGGATTGAGGACCAGCTCAAAGTCATACAGGGATGGAGCTGGTCAAACGAATGAACGGAGAAGAAGGCATTGGATCCCATTCTCTCCACCGGGCACATTTCCCCAGCTCCTTCACCATTGCTCAGAATGGAGACCACGAAGAATCAGATTTCAGCTCTGCCTCACTGCCTGGCTGTAACCAGGTCCCAACCTACCTGCAGTGGACCTGGGCAGGCCCAGGGGGCTTGGCTGTGAGTGCAAGGATTCAAGGAGAGGGTGAGGCTATTTCCAGGAACCAGCCCAGGCTGTGAACTTGGGTAATGGAGTTCAGAACCCTGAGCAGTGCTTGCTACACCTGCTTTGGGGACCTGACACCTGAGGGCATTTACCTCGTGGCAGCTCTTCTACCCTCGTGTGTGGGGAGCAGCCACCAGACCTATCCTTTTCTCAAAGCAGCTTGGTAAAGTCGTAAGGGAACCAGCCTGGGAAGTGGGGGGCCTGAATCCTATCACCAGCTTTTCCAGGGCTAGATGCTCCCCCAGCTAACTCCCTTTCCCCCTCCACTACTTATCACTATGTGCTAGAAACGCCTGACAATGACCCGGCTTCCCCCACAGGGCAAAGTGTTTGACACCTGTCTTGTTCTAGGCTTGATTCCCAGCGCCTAGATGTCTGATGCATTCCGGATGCTCAGCAAACATTGAATATATAAATGTTCAAACATTGAACATATAAATTGAATATAAATTCCTACATGCTCCCAGCTCTCTTCTCAGGGGACAGAGTGGGGCAGGAAGCAGCAGAGAGCGGGACTGAGGCCAGAAAGCAGGAGGCTTCCAGATTACCAGCACAGACTTCCAAATAGGAGGGTAGAGGACCGAAAGTTTCAGGGCATACAAAGCCCCTTTCCCACGCTTGGTTCAGGCAAACTAGTTTTGCCACATTCTTTGAAGAAAGAAATTAGCCCTTGTTTTACAAAGCATGAAAAGGACAGCTCTAATCCAACACGTCCCAACATCTGGAACACCTCTGCCAAGTGGCTGAACTCTTCAGGAAAAGGGAGCGTCCTACATTTGCATTAACCCTTAGGCAGGCTTTCATTACATTGCGTCAACATCTGTCTTCTGGTAATTTCCAGGCATTAATTCTAGTGTCCCTCCCACACCCTGAAGACATAGAACAAGTCAAACCCTTTATTGTCTTTCCTGCCTAGCCATCCATCCCCTCACATCTATTCACTTATTCAAAACACTTGTTCTGAACGACGTGGAAGCTTTCTCCAGCCTCTGCACCTTCTCACCAGGAATCGTCTTCCCCATGCTGGTCTCCAGTAAGTCGCTCACGGCCACTAGGGCACATTGTGAGTGCCACCACCTCTGTGAGGACTTCCTGACCACTCACTCTTCTCAAGAATACAGGGGCCACCTCCTCCAGTCCTCTTATGTGGGAAACTGAGTACCTGGAAGAAAGTGCATGTGGTCTGCTCCCACCACGCTAACTACAGGGCTCAGCACACCATCACCATCGCCATGGGCTTCGCTAGTGTGAGGCACCGCTCCGCGGGGAGCGGTAAGGGAGCGCCTCTATACACTAAGATTCCAGGAAGGACATGCCTCCACAGCGCTCCAGCTCCCCATAAATGCTAGGACACGGTTGTTCTCTACAGCTGCTTGCCTCTTCACATACACAGAGAAAGTGCGCGTATCTTAAAGAATGCTTGCTCCCCTCGTCTCTTCCATGCTTTATACTTACTCCCTTTGAAGTACTCCCTCTGAATGCTTGCAATACCAAGACTCGTACATGGCCCATGCGTTTGAAGTATGTGATTAACAAGAGTTACAAAAACCCACTGTGGAAAAAATCTGGGCTCTTCGTCTTCTCACTTCTCCTGGGAATGGAGTTGGGTCCCCTGCACCCTCTTTTTTGTCTTTTTTGCCTTCATAAATTTCGCCTGTTGCTCCTTGGGCCCATTTGACTGGACCCCACACCCTTAGAACGCTCTCACACTTCCACTACCGCCCTTCAAGGATGGGCTTGTAAGCCCTGCTGTGCACCCTGGACGTTGAGCTTCTGAAGGTAGGGACTATGGCTGATGGTTGCCCCTCACCTTGTTCCCCACCTGGGAAGGGTCTCAGAGGTGGTGGGCTGGCCCTAGGACACCGTGGAGCTGGAGCAGAAAGGGGGACCTCTGCAGAAAGGGTGGCCATACGTGATGTGAGGAGGAGTTTGAGACTGGGAAGTTCACTGCAGTCTGGTGAGCTGGAGTCAGGAGAAGATAGAGCAGTCGAGCAGCAAAATGATAGGAGGACAGACCCTCTTAGCCGTCAAGAGTTCTCCCTGCTGTCTGATTGTACGAGGGTTGTTCTAGACCCCAGGGGAAGATTTGCCAATTAGCCACTTAAAAGACCCGGTGGGAGTTTCCTTACATAGCATTTAAGAGAACTTGTCCAGGGCTGTTAACCCCTCCCATCCCATTAATTTCTTCCATTCCAAAACAACAGTTCTGTTAAGTAGGGGGAAGCCGATTCATTCCCCTAGCTCACAAACCTGAAGTGCAATCTCAAAATTAAGACTAGTCCCACTCCCACTTGAGAACTGAGGGCTGCCTCTGTGATCAATGAGTCCCTCTAGGAAAACATGAACTTTGGGATTTTTTTTCTCAGCATCTTTGTGACGAAGAACAAGAGAAGACTTCTCATTGCAAGACTCTATCCTTAGTTCCTGTAAAAGCAAGTTGCCCACAAACTTGAGGTTAGTCAAAAAAACCCAAACTCATTGCCATCGAATCTATTCGGATTCACAGTGACCCTCAGGCACAGGGTAGAGCTGCTGTGGGCTTCTGAGACTGGAACTCCTGACAGGAGTAGAAGGGCTCGTGTTTCTAGGTTACTAGTGGAACATACACTTCTGACACCTCCTGCAGGGGACAAGGAAGAACAATGGTGTTTGGACAGATTCTGCCTAGATGCCTGACCAGAAGCATTCCAAGGTGCTGCCGGTGCCTAAATAATGTAAGTTGGTTCTAGAATCGGAGGAAGAAATTAGCTCACTTATCTGTCCGCTTATTTTGTCCACTCCTTCATTCAATGGGCATGCATTGAGGACTTGCTGTATATGAGGCACTGTATCATAATCAGAGAGGCCCCCATGATAATTAATGTTAGCCCAGTCATCAAGGGAAAGAGGAGACCATGTGAGCAATGGCCTGACCACGTGTAAGGAGCAGTGGGAACATGGAGGGGGGACGTGGGTGATGCAAAGAGCAGGATGGTGGCTAGATGTTAGTCCAAGAGCTAACATTGTATTCAGTTGAAAATGGAGGGCAAGCACGGTGAGGAATTTAGAGAAGGGTATATGATACGATCATATTTGTGTCTAAGAAAAGTTTCTCCATCGGTGGTCCATGGCCTGTATCTGAGGTCAGGGTGACCGTGCAGGCCCTAGACCCATCAGGAGACTGCCTCAACCACCTAAAGGAGAGGCAAAGAGGATCTGATGGCATTCCTCAGAAAGGATGAGTCCAGTCAGGCCCCCACAGTACCGCAGGCTCCCTCTCAACTATGCAGGGCCCATCGACAGCCCCTTTCAGACAAACAAGATGACTGTGTGCTGTTTCCCAAGACCTGCTGGGAAGAAAAAGCTCCGCTTTCACCAGCCCAGTGAGGCAATCTTACACAAGCCCTTCTCTGAAGTAAATTCTAGAATACAACCTCAAAACTCTGCCCCTCTCTCAATTGTTGCTGAAAACTTCGTTTTTGAAAGTTCTATGTCATGGGTTTTGACATTCAGTTACCTAAGGAGCAAGAAGACTGACACAATGGATTGCTCAAGTCCGGTTCCTTCTTAAAACTTAGAGCCACCACAAGGGTCACCCCCAAGACTCCTCTCAGCTCCCTGATCAATTGGGTCTCAACCTCCCATCTTCAGATCCCCTTCCAGGCTCAAATCAGGGGTGGTGAGCTGGTCTGTCTCTGCGAGGGCCTCCCTTTTCCTGTGAGTTTTCCCTTTTTCCCTCCAAGGTTATCCCACTCCCCAGAATGATCACATGCAACTTGCACAGCGAGGAAGGACATTGTGCCAAGACCTGAGGTGAGGACAGAGCAGAGGGAAGTTCCCCAGGGGCAGGCACATGAGGGTTAGCAGGATTCTGGAATGTGACCAAGAACAGCCACGGTCTCCACTGGACTCCATTTATTCCCCCTCCCACCCCCCACCACCCCCCACTCTCTCCATTCATCCCTCTCTTTTCCCTTTGACCCTTTCCAAGTTTTCTCGCTGAGCCTTCCCCTCATGTGCTGCTTGTCACCCTCCTGTGCTCAGTGGAGTACAGACCAAAGAGGCTGGCGTACTTTGCATACCTTTGAAAAGTTAGTAGGCAAGGGGGGACAAACGGGAAAGGTAGACACATGTCAACTGGGACAAAGGTGAAGGCAATACACAATAAGAGGGAGGTCAGCAAAAGTGATGAAGGAGGGGGAAAACTGGAGAAAAGTAGGAGTCAAAGGCAACAGAGGTAGATGCTGTTATATATTCAATTTGGCAATAATAGTCATCTACAAATAGATGCATGGGTAGACAAACAGGCTGGGAGTGTGGGAGTATGGATACCCCTGAATATTTGTATGTATAGTGACAGATGATATTTGTTGCAAATATAGCTATGAATGTGCTGATGCAAACAGAGACAAACTTAAGAAAACTTCTTAGACATAACCCCCAAATACCTTGAATGAATGAGTTACTGGGTCTGGGCACTCAAGATTGTAGTGTTAGGACACCCCAAGGTCAATTGGCATAACATAGTTCACATAGACTGTCAGAGGAAACCAGCCTCCAACAACTGAAGGGCCAGAAGGTGCAATTGTATGTCAAGAATACATAAAGATTATCGTAAAGTCACAGGATCACAGGACAGGAAAGATGGGAGAGAGAATGTAACAAAGGAGACAGACACATTTATGGTAGCATGCTCAACTCAGCCCCTCTTGATGGATCACATGGAACGGGGAGAAGTGAGAGTGAGTCTTTACTATCTTGGGACATTTATAGGTAGCCATAAGACATGCATAGTCAGTAGTTACATGTGTCACAAGATGGGTGGTATGTATATTAAGATCCCTGAGCTCCCAGGTGAGGAAACCTAATACCTGTATTTGGGACAGGTATGAGGGGGGTTGGGTGACACAGTGGGAAGAGAGAGGGAAAGGATAATGTCTTCTTCTATAGGGAGATCTCATCCACCATGTGCTCACTTTAAGGCAACATAGCTCTTAAGGGAGGGTCTGTGAGAATGATATTAAAATGGGATAATGTACTTGGACTTTACCTCTAACTTACCAGAGTGAAGGGTTTCCTACCATGGAATACTAGCTTTCCAGATTCCCTCTGTTATAAACTAGGGAATACCGTCCTCGTCATATCTCCTTCGGTGTTAGTTTCCCACAATGGACAGTGAGGTTCATTCTACTTTGGTGAGTAGCGACCAGGGTCTTAAGAGTTCACGAGCAGTCATTGAAGGTGCAACTATTGGCCTCTCTCTGTCTGGTGGAAGA
>NW_022103944.1:644580-645682 GCF_000313985.2 Echinops telfairi
TCATTCTACTTTGGTGAGTAGCGACCAGGGTCTTAAGAGTTCACGAGCAGTCATTGAAGGTGCAACTATTGGCCTCTCTCTGTCTGGTGGAAGAAGAGTGCAAAAAGTCTAAGAAGCACGGAAATCATTAGTCCAATGGACCAATGGACCAAACAATGTCCTTCTCCAGACTTGGATGGGGCCCGACTATCACGACTAACTGCTCTGAAAGGGGTCCCTCAGAAGGTCTGGAGAAAAATGCAGAACAAAACTCAGAATCATAGAAAGTTAAATCCAGCCTTACTTTTCAGCTAGAGATGGGTGGAACCCAACACTTCGAGCCCCAATCATCTTCAGGTCTAGAAATGAACTCACGAGCACTGCTTAATTTTCAGCAGTATCTCGATAAAGTGGAGCAATAACACTAATCACACCTTAAAGCCACCAACAATTATAGATCAAGATGACAGCATTTACCCAAGGGCAAAATTTAGAAGGGTTAGCCAAGAAGAGGAAGGGAAACCAGAAAGAGAGAGGAAGTGGGTTAAGTGGTGTTGCATTATGGGGATTGCAATCAGTGACATGACACGAATGTGTCTAAATGGTTGGATGAAAAACTAGCCTGCTCTGTAAACCTGTATTTAATGAAACTTCTATATTTTTAAATATAACTAGGAGCCTTATTCAATCAGGGATGATTCCCCCAAAGAAGAACATGCTCAACTTTGAAGGCTCTTCTTAATAATGAAAAGAGAAAATCACAACGGGAAAACAGCTTAAGAGATTAGAGTCTGGATCCTGAAAAAAAGAAGCAGGTGGTCATAATGGCCTTCAAATATTGCCACCATATGGAAAAGACTTTGCCCCACACAGCAAGACATCGGAAACCCTTGATAGGGTGGCTCATCTGCTGCCAGAATTACCACTACCACCAAAAGCATCTCATCTGTTCTGCATCACCTGCTCATGCCCCACAATTAGAAAAGCAACTCAATTCAACCCAAATCACACTCACTTGTTTATTCATTCACTCCGCAAATATTCACTGAGCGGCAAGTATGTGCAAGACACTATTACAGGTGCTGGGTAAACAAGACAGGCAACGCTCCTGCTCTCTTATTCA
>NW_022103944.1:646785-648186 GCF_000313985.2 Echinops telfairi
GAGATAGGATTGACACAGTGTGCGCATCGATGGGCTCAGGCGCAGGAACATTGGAGAGGATGGGCAGGGCTGTGTTTTGTTCTGTTGTGCATAGGGTTGCTATGGGCTGGCACCAACTCGATGGCATCTGGCAACAACAGAGTAGAAGTCCGCTACCTGTCTTCCAGTCTGTCCTACTACAGTGGTTTATATATGACTATGATGCCGGAAGCTATGACACTGGTATGCCAGATGCGGACAGGGTCATCCATGGTGGGTAGTTTGCAGCAGAGCATCCAGATGAATATGAACTAAGAAGAAATAGCTAGCAATCTATTTTTAATAACTGGCCAATGAATGCCTTACGGATGACAACAGGACATAGTCTGATATACTCACTCGCTACCATCAAGTCAATACTGACTCAGACTGACCCTGTTGGATAGGGTAGAGCTTCCCCTGTGGGTTGCTGAGACTGTAACTCGTTATGGGAGTAAAGAGCTGCAGAGAGGCTAGTGTATTCGAACTTCTGACCTTGCAGTTAGCCGCCGAATGTGTAACCCACTACTCCACCAGTGCTCCTTGTCTGATATAATTCTGGGAAATGAGCCCTTTAGATTGGAAAACACCAAAAAATTAACCTTGGAGAGAGCTGCTTCCTCAAAGTAAAGCATGAAAATAGTACAAGACAGGGCAACATTCTGCTCTGCTATGTATGCTGCTGCCCTGGGTTCAACAGCAACTAACAACAGAGTCGGGACAGAGACAATTCTGTAGGCTGGTGCAGGGATTGATGGGGCCTGATCTATATGTGAGATACTGTACTAAGGTCCCTTGCTCCCAAAGAACCCTCGGTCCAGTGTAACCACAGACACCCAAAGAAATCGTTTCAATAGAACGAGGTAGGCAAAAGGAAAATAGGGTAGGTGATAAGAACAAGACACACACCCTGGAAGCCCAAGAGAGGTGTTTTTGTCTCTTGTCTTGGCTGTAGAAGAAGGAGGGAGAGTTAAGGAAAGTTCTGTCAGATTAATGCCTGAGGTGAGTTTTGAAAGAGCAAGAGTTGAACTTCTGCCTGCCCAGAACTGTGTTAGACAGTAAAAGAAATCAGAGGAGCAAAGGAAACCAGAATCCTTGAGATCCAGATTTTTTTCACCTAACTTGTTTATTTATTTTAAACTTGGAAAACTTTTTATGTTGGCCACGTCAACTGGCCAGTCTTAGCTATTCACCTGCATCACGTCCATCTCTTTGTCATCCCGGTGAATCCAGCTGCACCTGACTTCAAAGCCCTGATATGCAGCGCTATGGACTGAATTGCATCTCCCAAAAGTCATGCTGAAGTCCTAAGCCCTCAACCAGTCAGTATGGCCCTGTTTAGAAAGAGGGGTTCTCTTTTGTGATGTTGATTAGATCATGCCA
>NW_022103944.1:649354-650872 GCF_000313985.2 Echinops telfairi
ATCATAGTGAATGAGGGGAAGTGTGGAGTTGGGACCCAAGAACCATCTGTAGGCAACTGGACATCCCCTTACAGAAGGGTCGCGGGGAGGAAACGAGCATTAAAAACTAATTTGAAATCTTGGGCCTCATGGCTGCTACCACTTCTGGGACTTCTTAATTTAATATATATAATTATGTGCTTGGGACCCTGTTTGCTTCGCTGTTTTTAAAATGTTTGCAGCCGTGTCTTCACCAATCAGACCTGCATGGAGCTGCATGTGGCTGGATTCCAACCCCTGAAGCACTCGCAGGACCCTGCTGAGATAGGACAATTTTTGGTTGCTCTTCACCCACGTCCAGCAGGGAGAAGTTACTGAAGAAAAAAGACCTTCATCCATATTCCATATTCCTAAAAGGCAGGTATAAATGATCAAGCAGTAACACTATGGTTCTCAGCCATAGCTAGCATCTCTAATCCCTTCTCTGTCCCCACCAAGCATCACATGACGCCTCACCTTCTCAAGATGTCCCACAGAAACCTCCCCTGTTCTCTTCACTGTTCCGCTGGTGCCACGGCCAATGGGGGAAGCGCAGGCTCCTTTGGGACATAATAATTTATTTCTGTGCCAAAAGCTTATTAATGCGGGGTTCCTTTGCTCCCTTTCTCTGACTTTTCCACCTTCTCTTGGGGCCGCACGTCCCTCTGTTTGTTCCTATCTCTAGCTACTCCCTTCTTTTGCCTAGTCTCTTTTATTCTGTCTTCCAATCTGCCCTCATCCTGCCCCCTTTACTCTCATTCCCTTCTAAACAACCTAGCAGGTCATGTACTTTAATAAAACCTCTTAATAAAAACCCATGTTCTGGCTTTAATTTTTTATTCCCATTCTAAGAGTAACATATATATTTTTAAGTACACAAAGTATATACAAAGTTGTTTTAAACCATATCCAACATTGAAATTATTTTTCTAAGTGGTTTAGACATTTAAAGCAGACCAGTATTTGACAAGTCACCAAGGGCACTTAGGCCGTATCTTTTCCTAGAGGCCTTTAAATAGATGAAGGCAGTCTTTCTGCAGACTGGGGCCCTCAATAAACCCCTTGCCCCTGTCGTCACTGCTGCTATAGCAACCAAGAAATAAAACCAAACCCACTGCCACGGAATCAATTTTGACTCAGAGTCACCCTACAGGACAGAGGCGAATGGGCCCTGTGGGTTTCTGAGACCACAAAGCTTTACAGAAGGAGAAAGCCCGATCCTTCTCCATCAAGGGTTCCCAACTACCTATCTTGTAGTTACCAAGCCATTATGCTATTAGATATAGAGAGTACAAAATACACATTTTTAAATACACATTTCAAAGGCTTCGAATAAAAGAAAAGAATGTTATCAAAAACACAATAATGGTTTCTGTATTGTTGAAACAATATTTTGCCTATTTTAGGTAACAAAATGTTATTAAACTACCTTGATTTTGTTCTGTTTCAATTTGTTAAGGCAGCTAATCATAACTTTAAAATGACATACTCAAATAAGCC
>NW_022103944.1:652136-654528 GCF_000313985.2 Echinops telfairi
ACTTATTGTTCAGGGCAGGATAGACCTAGATTTAAGCTCTGGATTGGACACATCTGACCTTGTTTCAATGCAGCTCTTGATGATCCACTCCATGCACTACAGACTACTGGGAATTTAGATTCTGTTCTTTCAAGGTGCACAGAATCCTTCATAAGCGACACCAGGCAGACCCAGTGGGGATACCCCACTATGAGACTGCACTTTACCTCAAACTCATCTGTACCTATTGGTCTTAGGCCTCAAACTCCCCAGTGTGAGAAGAAGCAGATGACAACTAGCTCAAGCACATAGAACTGGCGAACATTGGACTTTGGTTCTATCTCTTGCCTTGAGTGGCCCAATGAATGGTGGCCCAGAACTACCTTATACTTACAATTTTAAGGCCCTTGTTGCTTCAGTATGACTTTTATTAATCTGGTAGGCATGGCTTTGTTGTCTTGAATGAATATTATTGGAAGATTTTCCCTTTCACTAACACCCATTGCTTGTATAAATAGTGTCTAGTCATGGAAGAGTTTAATCTGTACAGGTCAATAATTCATATATTGTGGCTCATAACTGGACTACCCTCACAAAATTTCCTCTTCCCAAGAGTGTTTTAAATTCCATACCATTGGCCAGGACGTGGCACCCCATTAGACTCATCCAGAAACTGCTCCAAAAGGTCAACAAAAAAGAAAAGGGAAAAAAAAATTCCATACCATTGTCTTAATTATTGACATTATCAATCCGTAGAGGTTACACATTGTGTTGCTAACTGCAAGGTCTGTAGTTAAAAACTAGTCAGCTCTGCAGGGAAAGGATGAGGCTTTTTACTCCACTGAAGATTTGCAGGCTCAGAGATACACAGGGGTAATTCTACCCTGATCTGGAGGGTCACTATAAATCAAAATTGACTTGATGGCAAAGAAATGATACCCTGGGGCAATGATTAATACTGTTCTTCACTATAAAATGACAATGTTGTCTCTAAGAAGAACCAAGGGTATATGTGAACCATAAACACATGAATGGTTTGGGGGCTTGCACTTAATTCTAGTCCCAGTGAGAGAACAATTGCTTCTTATGACATGGTCCTGCCTGATACTCTTCCGCATGAAGAGATCACTGAAGATATGGGTGCTACAGCAAAAGGTAATGAAGGAACTAGATGGTACCTGGCTATCTGAAAGAATAGCATCTGGAGCCTTGAAGGTTTCTTTTCAAATGAGCAGCTATTGAAGAGAGGCATCAACTAAGTCCACATGGAAGAAGCATCCATTCTGTATGATCCAAGAATTTTAAATAATATAATCCAAATCTAAAGGTTTTCTAATTCTGGAAATTAGTATTTCTTTAGGCTCAAATTGTGCGTTTAAATTATGAATGCCTGGTTTGTAGAAGGTTGTGGATGACAGGGGAAGCCCAAAATCCATTTGCAAGATCCACACATGCATTTAGCCTCAGATGAACCCTCTCTCCTCACAGTTGAGGCATCTGAATAGCCCTGTCACCAGACACAGAGAATCATAAAGTGAATTATGGGAGACATGGTTAGGTCAACATGTAATATCTTATCATTTGATTTCCATATTGACCTATTTTAAAGCTAGTTTGTTGTTTGTTTGTTTTAAGGTGAAGGATAAATACACATGAATTAAGCCCCTGTGTAATCCCCACTGACCAAGGACCAGGGCTGGGAATAGCCTTGCTAACATGTAGAATGTATTGGACAGCATAATATTGCATATACAATTAGGGTAAAATTTAGCCCCATTATCATTTGATATTCCTTTTGATTTATTTTCATTTATTCTAGTTTTTCATGTTTGTTTTTCTCTTAGATTGAGGCTTTATCTCTTTAATCTTGTTATTTTTGTTAGTTTTCCTGTTGTTTGTTTGTATATGAAATCCAGGATAGGTAAATCTCTAGAGACAATAAATGGATTAATGGTCCCTTGCGGGTAAGGCAGGGAAGGTTGGGGGAATCCTGGGAGCTGTAACATTGAGTAGTACACTAAAGAAGAAAGTGTTCTAAAATTGATTGTGGTGATGATGGCACAATTCTTTCGGATTTGGTTTAACTGTTGAAATGTATGATTTATTAACTAGAGGCCAATAGAACTGTTGGTGTAAAACGAGAGCATGCCCTCCAAGACACCGTCTCCGTGTCTCCTGCATGAGCTAGCTATCACAGGTGTGCAGTGACTAGTTACTGCATGGATGAATCAATGCACCAACAGTGGCACTTACACAAACACATATATTTCTTTTTAATCATTTTATTGGGGGCTCGTACAACTCCTATCACAATCCATACACCCATCCATTGTGTCAAGTACATTTGTATATTCATTGCCCTCATCACTCCCAAAACATTTGCTTTCTTCTTGAGCCCTTGGTATCAGCTCCT
>NW_022103944.1:656056-657995 GCF_000313985.2 Echinops telfairi
CTTGGTCAAGCCCTACCAGGCCTCCTACACTCTCCTCACCACTGATTTTGGATCACTTGTTGTTCCCTTGTCCAAGGTGTGTTCACACCACTTCCTTTTTCACCACCCCTTCTCCCATTTCCCCCCAGAACCATTGGTCCCTTTGTTTAGATTGTTTATCCAGCCTATCTCAGAGATAATAAAATGCACAAAAAGAAGACAGAGCAATACAAAGCAACAAAACACAACCACAACAACAAACCAATGACAAAAAAAGAAAAGCTTGTAATTGGTCATGGTCTGCTTATTGACTTTTAGGAGTGTTTTCCGGTCGAGTCAGATGGGGTGCCACGCCCTGGCCCCAAAGTCTATTTTTGATACTCCCTTGGGACTTCCTTGCTCTGCTCCCCTTGCTGTCCTATTGCATGCCCTGCACACCCTTAGTGTTTTGCCTCGGTGTGGTGAGGTGAGATCAGGAGCAATTCCCACACTGCGTCTCCAGCGTTGTCCCCTGTAGGGGCATGGTCACTGAGCAATGTTATGTCTCATAGTGGGGAAAAAACACATTTTTTTTGAACAGCAACAAAAATCGGGACTAAATGAGGAATTTAGAGGAATAAGGCATGATCAAGTTTGAGGATCATGGGCACAAAGACGTAAAATAATACAGACACTGTTAGCAAAATTTGAAGAATATATTTATTGAATCTGTTCTTCTGACAAGGCTGGACTTTGGTGAATGAGGGTGAGGCCATCATGGGAAACTGATGGGAAAGAAATTCTGGGAGAGCTTTCTACCATTTCTGGGTCTTGTTCTAGGCACGGCTAATAATCAGTATCCTGGACACCATTTCCAGGAACTTATCAAGTGTGACCAGTGACATCTTATCATTATCCAGGTCTCGGAACATTTTGTCAGCAGCAGGTTGATTTTTAGTGTTCTAGGAGAAAAGGATAGCAGAGATTGTGCAGTCATAATATCCCAACAAGGCCCAGGCCCTCTTCTCTAAAGACTCCTTACCCCCTCAAACATCATCGTGGAGCTGTAGGGAGGCTAAGGAACTTAACTCATTATCCAGACTGTAGGAGTTAGGTTCATGTGACAAAACAGAGGAAGGAAAGAAGACACTGGGGAACCACCCTGGACTCCTGAAATGCTCAACCTGGAAAGTATCCAGAGCTCCTCTCACCCACACCCTTCCTAGCTGTGAGGAAACAGAGTCCAGACAGGAATGGGTACAGCCTAAGTGATAGGTGAGCTGTAAAGAAAGAGAAGGGGAGTAACTTCCTCAAAGCTGGCAGATAACCCTCTGCGTGGGGCTGCCCCTCTTAGTAGGGCTCTAAGTGGGTCTGCCCCCTCACCCACTCCTTGTGCTAGCACCATCCTCCTGTCCTTGACATAGTCCCCATGGAGCAGCTTCAGATTTGAGGCCCCACATACCTTGAGGATGTTGGGAAGTTCATTTATTATCATTTGCTTCATGTCACCTTTAGTGAGCTTATCGGAAGTCCCGGACGCCTCTGAGTACTGTTGGAAGATGCTCCTGATCCCCTCCAAGTGCTCTTCAAGCTTCGTCATCTTGCCAACCTCGAGCTAAGCTGTGAGGAGACACAGAAGTTCAGCTCTGCCTTCCCACCACCCTCATTCCTTCCCCGCTTTCTCTATCAGAGATTTAGAGATGGACAAGACAAGTTTTCATTTGTAGATAGGATGGAGAGGAGAAGTAAAATCTAAAAGAATCATTCCTGGTGTCCCACACCCATCCCACCCCATCCATGAAGGAGAATTATCCATCTGCAGGGTAATAGTTACTCAAGCTAAACTGGGAAGGGTTTTGTGGTTGACAAGGCTCTTTAGATTCCCAGGGGAGTCTCTGGCCATCCACCCAACAGGCTGACACAATCACACTTCACCTTAATGCACTACCATCAAGTTGATCCAAAACATGGAGACCCTACA
>NW_022103944.1:658732-659918 GCF_000313985.2 Echinops telfairi
AGAGCACACAGTCAGATTTTTCTCCCACAGAGTATGGTGGACTTGAACTGCTTTTCTTGAAGTTAGCAGTCCAATATGTAATCCATTGTGCCACACTCCAGTTAAATCCAAAATGACCACACTCACTACCACAAAATCAGTTCAGGCTTATAGCTACCCTACCTTACCATCTCTCACTTCTGATGCTGGGTCTACATCCACAGCAAAAGCTACTCCATTTGGGACAAAATACAGGCAACCCAGCCATGCTAAGGCCAACAGTGGGTTGTCGCTTAACAAAATCTTAAAAATGATCACTATTCCATAGGCCAAACCAAGTGCAGGGTATTTACCTGTCAATGTAAGGGAAGCACAGACCCAGAAACAAAGAGACACACTCATAAGGAAAGTGGGTCCAGCAAGTTTATATAAGACAATCGACACTGCGGGTAAGGAAATCCCCTCTGGTTCATCTTGAAGCAACATTTGGACATGCTCTGTTGCTCAAGAGAAACTTGTAATCTGTGGCTTTGACTGAAATATGAGCACCTCTGATTGCACCACTTTTGTTTACTCTGAATCAAAATTCCTACCTTGCCCCCAAACATCACACCTTGCATTATCTTAACTTGGAATGAGCCTGCCTGGAACAGGAAGGAGAGGAAGAGACATTTGCCAAAAAGGAAGGAGAGGAAGAGACATTTGCCAATTGTCTACCCCAACAAAAATGACCATGACAATGAACGTGAACATGTAATCCTGAAAGAGGAAATGGATGTCTGGTTAAACATGAAGGAACTCTGCATCAACCGTGGCCTTTCTTAATGGTGGTCTTTTAAACTTCATTCATTAATTCTGACAAACACACAGTGGGAGAAAGGCCTGGATCTGCTCCCTTAAACACTGCAGCCAAGAAACCTATGGGACAGCTCTAGCCTACCAGAACCAAGTTGGGCTCACCGAACAACAGCACCAGCAATGTAAGATGTAAGTTCATAAAGCAAACATCAATAGATTCAGAAATATTGAGGTAATAACAATCATCTTTTCAGATCATAATGCTGTAAAATTTGAAATCAACCATGCAATCATCATTCCTTGAAACAAATGAGAGCTAAACCCAACATATCAAAAGCTGTGGGACACAGCAAAAGAGGTACAAAGAGGGCAGTTATAGTAACATCTGTTTACATCAATAAGTCACAAA
>NW_022103944.1:660018-662344 GCF_000313985.2 Echinops telfairi
TTCTATGAATAAGCAATTAAATCAAAGATATTATTTTCACATAACCAAATGAGATAAAAATATGATAGCACAGAATTGTGAAGAATTGTTTTCAACAAATTTCAAAATCTAAAAAAAAGGACAAATGTCTAGAGCACATTATTTACCTAAATTACCACAGAATTATGTGGAAAATCTCAATAAACCTATAACGCAGAAAGAAATAGATCTAGTCATTAAAAATCTTCCAAAATCAAAAACTTCAAGTACAGATGGTTTCACTGGAAAATTCAGGCAAACATTTAGAAAAGACTTAAAACCAAACTTATCTAAACTGTTCCACACTATGCAATAGGAAAATAGACCACCAAACTCGTTTCATGAAGCAACCATCACTCTGACACCTAAAAGAAGCATTAAGAAAAAAGCACAACACACAAAAGCAAAGATGGTTTAATAGTAGGAAAACAATGTGATTCAACACGTAAATAAAATAAACGAGAAGAACCATATGATTATATCAATTGATGCAGAAAGAGCTTTTGAGAACATTCAACACCTATTCCTGGTTTAAAAAAACTCAGAAAAATAGTTATAAAAGGAAAAGTGCGCAACATAATGAAACCCATGTGTGTGAAACCAATCACCTGCATCTTATTAATGGAGAGCAATTGAAACCACTTCCTCTTACAGCGGGAACTAGACCAGGTTGCCCTTTATCACCACTTTTATTTCAGACAGTTAGGAAGTTTTAGCCCAAACCATAACACTTAAAAATCAAATTAAAGGTATTCAACATAGGCACAGAAGAAATAAATATCTCCTTATTTACAGGTTACATACTCCTTTATCTAGGAAAACCCCAAAGATTCAATTAAACAATTGCTTCAACTATTGCTTGAAACAATTGGCAGCCTAACAGGCTATAAGATCAACAACATATGGAAACAATGAAAATTTCCATCAACAGATGAACAAAACTGTGGCACATACACACAATGGAGTATAACGCATCCCTAAAAAACAGTGATAAATGCATGAAGCACTCGCCACATGGGAAGAACTGGAGGAAATTATGCTAAGCTAAGTAAGCCAAGCACAAAAGGACAAGTACAACATGAGTACACTGTGGTAAGCTTAAAAATGCAAAAGGGGCTTAGGGAAAAAGCTACTGTATACAAAAATTCCTGGGGTGAGGTCCAGGTAGTATGGCAGGGGCCAGACCAAGTCCAGGGATACATATGGTAGCCAACTAAAAAGGAGGGTGGGGGGGGAGAAGAAAGAAAAGACACCTGTAGCGAGGGAAAGGGGCACTATCCCACACAAAGGGAGTGTATTTTGTTTTTCCCCACAGGGGAAAATGGGAACAGACTTCAACACGGTGCTCCAAGATGTGAACGCAACATACTAGCATGAAGCAAGGAACCAATAAAGAGTTCTGAGAGGTCGGCCCCAATTCCAACTATGTGGACTTCAGAGTGAATTCACTTCAGACAGCACTGAAATTACAGCTCAGGGACAGAGACATGTCTGATGAGAGCATACAGAAGCAAATGAAGGGGGAGGAAGAGAGAATGGAACACATCCTGGCCCACCAAGCCCTGAGGACGATATCCCAGTTAAGAGTAGCCAAACCACGGAGAGGATCATAGGGCCAGCCCCACTATGAGACTCGATGTCCCTCACTGACCCATAGCGCTACTGGGGACAACACTGAACACACAGTGTGGGAATTGCCCCCAATATGACCCCACCACACTGAGGCAAAACACTAAGGGTGTGCAACAGAACAGCAAGGGGAACAGAACAAGGAAGTCCCTAAGGGATACCAAAAATAGACTTTGGGACCAGGGTGTGGCACCCCATCAGACTGAACCAGAAGATACTCCTAAAGGTCAACAAACAGAACTTGAACTATGTAGAAGCTTTTCCTTTTTTTGTCGTTGTTGTTTAGTTTTCTTCTGTTGGTTTGTTTTGCTCTGTCTTGTTTTTTGTGCATATTATTATCTCTGCAAGTCTAAGGTATGCAGGATAAAAAATCTGGAGAAGAATACAACAGGCGGACAGTGCAGGAGGGGTGGGGGGTGGGAGAGGGGGAGGCAGGGAAAAGAAGTGTGTACTAACAACCCCAGGGACAAGGGAACAACAAGTGAACTAAAATCAATGGTGAGGAGGTTGTAGGAGGCATGGTTGGGCTTGATCAAGAGCAATGTAACTGAAATGAATTACTGAAACCTATATGATAACTGAACATGATAGTGAGGCAAGAGAAAAGTAAAAGAAAATAGACAAAGATACTATGAGACAATATCCATTTATAGAGGACTAAATAGAGGCATGTACATTT
>NW_022103944.1:663220-664106 GCF_000313985.2 Echinops telfairi
ATCAGTAAATTTGGTCCTATATGCCAATAAACAAACAGAGAAACAAATAAAATTTAGCAGAAGATATAAAAAAGATCAAGAACATAAGAATCATGTGGATCCTTACATATTAAGACTGATGATATCAAAAAAGATATCAATATCTTTGCAATATCTATATCTTTGCAATATCTACACAAGATATAAAATATTTAGCAGTAAATATATCATAGAAACGAAAGATTTATATAAAGAAAACCACAAAATACTACTTCAAGAAACCAAAAGAAACTTACATAAATGGAACAAGTTACCATGATGTGGCTAAGCAGACTAAATATTGTGAAAATGTCAATAGTATCAAAACTAATTTACAAATTCAATGCAATTCCGATCCAAATCCCACCACAGTTTTTCAAAGAAATGGAAGAACTAACCTCCAAATTTTTATTGAAGGGAATGAAACCTCGGATAAATAAAACACTATTAAAACAACAAAAACAAAGTCGGAGGCCTTTCACTCCCAGACCTTAACACCTACTCCACAGCCATGGTAATGAAGACAGCCTGGCAGTGGTAGAACTATAGAGATGAAGACCAGTGGACCAGAACTGAGAACCCAGAAATACAACCAAGTACCTATGGACATCTAATTTTCTTAAGTCTATTTTTTCTTTCTTTCTTTTTAAATCACTTTAATAGGGACTCATACAACTCTTATCACAATCCATATATACATGTATTGTGTCAAGTACATTTGTACATTCTTTGCCCTCATCATTCTCAAAACATTTGCTTTCTATTTGAGTCCTTGTTATCAGCTCCTCATGTTTTCCCCTCCCTCCCCACCCCCTATCATGAACCCTTGATAATTTATAGATTATTATTTTGTCATATCTTACACTGT
>NW_022103944.1:665807-666747 GCF_000313985.2 Echinops telfairi
TTAAGGACCCGACACAAGGCATAAACACACTACTGGCCATAATGAAAACTATCTATGCTGTAAAAGACAAAATAAAGGGCTGGAAACTACTGAAAATACAGCATTTAAGCAGATCAAAAGATTTCAGCGAAAGAATCAACAGAGCATCCATATATTGGGAAAAAACATTCAATAAGAATACATCAGATAAAGGACTGATCTCCAACATCTATAGAAAGTGACATCTCAAAAGGAAAATACAAATAATCCAACCCGACAAGTGAGCACAAGACATGAATAGACAATTTACCAAAGACGACATACAAGCAGCCAACCAGCATATGAAGAAATGTTCACAAGCACTAGCGATAAGAGAAATACAAATTAAAACAACAATGAGATATCACCTCACATTGACACTTTTGGAAAAATTCAACAAAACAGAAAATAACAAATGCTGGAGAAGATGTGGAGAGATGGTAGTGCTTTCACATTGCTGGTGGGACTGTAGAATTGTACAACCACTATGGAAATCAATATGGCACTTCCTTAAACAAATGCAAATACAACGACCTTATGATTGATCAATCCTGCAACCTCTCTTCTGGGTATGAACCCCAAAGAAATCAAGACTACAATGCAAACTGACATATGCACACCTGTGTTTATTACAGCTATTCCCATAACAGGAAAAGTGTGGAACAACCAAAAGCCTCCACTATACAGGAACCAATGAACAAGCTCTGGACCGTTCATACTATGGAATTTTCACCACCTATAAACACAATGACAACTCTCTCAAACACCACAAGACATGGGTAAACCTGAACAACATTATGCTTAGCAAATTCAGTCAATCCTACAAAGGTAACTATCTAATATCACGATTTAAAAAAAATAATTTTATTAGGGGCTCATACAACTCTTATCACAATCCATACATACATCAATTGTGTAAAGC
>NW_022103944.1:668614-672390 GCF_000313985.2 Echinops telfairi
AGGGGCATCATGTCTCATAGTGGGGCTGGCCATGTGGTCCTCTCTGTGGACTGGCTGCTCTAATAGGAGTCATCATCCTCAAGGCCTGGAATATCACCATTGTTATAAGGAATAAGAAAGGGGAAGAAATGTGGTTTGTTCACCAAGAGACAAGGCTTTGATGAGTAAGTGAAGGTCAATGACCAGGGCAGGAAAAGGGAAAAGAAGGGATGGAAGGGGCGGTAAGGGAAAAACCATCAATAATGTAAGATGTTAATAATAGGAGAAACTCTGTGTGTGTGTGTGTGTGTGTGTGTGTGTGTGTGTGTGTGACAGAGGGAGAGACCTGTAAGTAGGATGTTCTCAATTCTGTTCGTCTAAAACTGTTCTTAACATAAAATTGATTTTTTTAATTGAAGCAGTATTCAGTACTTATACCATGCCACACCCGCCTTTGCACATATCCTCACATAAATGTTCAAAACAGCCCTGTCATTTGAATGCTACTAAAATGATTTTTCTGTAAATGAAGAAAGTGAGTTTCGAAAGGTCCATGAGGTTTCTCAGTGTCAAACCCTTCAAAAGCTATGCTGTTGTTGTTGTAAATTTTTCCCTGAAAATGAACATTTTAATACACAAAACTATACATGCTAGTGGAGTTGTCATGAGGACCAAATGAAAGGAAGTGGGAGAAAGAGTCTAACATCAGTAAAGAAGGGGTAAGAGGCTAGCCCGGAGCTTAAGGTGAGCAATAATGGGCCAGATGGCATTTCAAAACTCAGTTATCCCCCAAAAGTTAGCCTGGTACTGAATCGAGCTTACATATGAGTGCCTTGCTCTTACCATCTCTAAGGCAGCTATCTCCGAAGGGGAAATGAACCCCCAGGGGGGAATGAAAAGAGGGAGAAGTCCTCATAAAATAGTTTGAGGAAAGATGAAAGGATATGCAAACACAGATTGCTGCAGCCTGAGATCTGCTTTTCCTTCCGAGCAGTCGCAACATGAGAAGAGGGACCCCGGTTCTCTCGTCTTATCGTGGTCATCTGCAAGTCCCTTGCTGGGCAGGCATTGAAGAAGCAGCAATGAATTAGACAGACTCAATCCTGGAGCCTCAGTAAGAGGGTACAAGGGATCCCACCACAGCAGGTGATGCTGGTGGAGCGGGGGACACCAAAATGACTCAATTAAAAGCCGGTACACTCCCTCTTTACTCAGCATGCTGCTCTTCTCCAGGGACCAGTAGCTTCAGATGACATATCCAAAGTCCCTGAGATGAAGGCTGACCGTCCTTGCTTCTAGGGAGTCTTATGACTGTGCTTCTTCCATGAGAAATTTACAAATCATTTTGGAGATCCATAGTATATTCAGTATTCTAAACAGACTTTTCACCAGAATTCAAAGATATCGATTTTTCGTTGGTCTTCCTTATTCTTTGAGCCCATAATCAAGATAGTGCAGTATGGAAGCTCGGACAGACTTGTGGATCGGCAGAACAGAATGGAGAGTACAGAATAGAGCCAAGCTTCTATGAGCAACTAAGATTTTTACAAAGATGCTAGGATAATTAGAGAAATTGGTCATATGGTGCTGAAATTATTGCATCACTTAATGGAGAAAAAAATTGAGGTCCACTCAAGCCTTGCAATATATACACAAAACTAACTCAAAATTTATCAGAATAAAGAAAACGTTATAAAATTGATTTTGGTGATGATTGTGATGGGATTGAACAGTTGAATTATATGATATGTGAATTATATACCAATAAAACTGTTGGGGAAAATTTTTTTATTTAACTCGGAATAAATCATACACCTACACACACAAACACACAAAAAAAATGGTGCATTGTTTTAGCAGAAATGTATTCTTTTTAATGAAAATGTCCCTGTAGTTAGTTATAACAACAGAAACATTGTTTTAACAAAAACATTTTTCATACGCCCTGCTTATAAGTATCAATATCCATAGCCAAAGGCTAAAACTCTGTGCTCATTCACACTGTGAACCATCGAGTGCACTCCTGTCAGGACTATCATTATTATGCACTTGCAATGCTTCCAATCACTGGGTTTCATCTGAATGTTGTATTGTTCATTGCTAAAGGTGTTTTCAGAGTGGCTGATTTTGTCCAGTGGGATCTCTTCCAGTTCGTTGGTCTGGTAGCTGCAGTACAAATTTCTTGACATAGACGAATGAACACCTGCAGCGCTGCATCAGTTTCCATCAATGTATGGAACCTGGTTTCCCGCACTGCCTCCCAATTCAGCTTGGACTTCTTCCGTCAGTTCCATGGTTCTTGATCATATGCTGCCTCTTGAAATGACTGAACACAGACTGCTTATATTTGTTCCAATGCTTCTATGTATTCTTTCTATATTCCTTTTTAATATTTTTTATTTGGAATTAGGTTGGGGTTTATGTTTCAAGGGATCAACTTGATATTCAACAATTTAAACTACTAATGAAACCCCTACAAGTTTACCTTGCACCCACTCCTTGATTTCTCTTCTCCCTCTGAGGGACTATATCTCCTATTTCGCCCACACAACACCTGTCACCAGTCCCGCCCAGGTATCCGCAAGCTGCAGCTCCCCAGCCATTTTGTTGCTCTTTGGGTGCATCCATGTGGCTCTGAAGTAAAATTGAAAATGAAAATAAACTACCATAGTTTCATTGAAAGGATTTTATTCAGATAATGGTGATTTCATCTGTTTGCAAATATATATTTATGTCTCCCAAATGCTTTTAAAATTGTGGTGAGGGACAGGGTTGACCGCCACCGCAAAAGCTTGCGGACCCCTGACTCCAGCCCACTGCCTTTTCTCCTCTCCCTTTCTCTCTCCTCCTTGACAATCTCCAAAGTCAGTTCCCTTTGATATCACAGTCTTTATCTTGTTTTTCCTCCTTTTGCCGGTGGTCCCATATAATGTTTACCCTTTGTGACTCTCTAACTTCACCAAGCATGATGTTCTCCGGGTCTCTGCATGCCGTGAGCTGGTTCATCATTTAGTTTTCCGTTGGCTTAAAGCATGAAAAGGACCTCTGGATCTGAATTTAACTCTATTCATAGAGTGCTTTGGGTAGAATTGACATTTTCACTATATTATTCCTTCTTCTCTATGACCATGGAGCCCAGTTGGTGTAGAGGTTACAGGTAGAGCTGCAATCTGCATGGTGAGTAGTTCAAAACCTCCAGCAGCAACTCAGGAGACAGACTGAGCTCTCTATTCTTGTACACACTGACAATCTCAAAAACCACAGGGGGTCGCTAGGAGTGAGCATTGACTGCAAAGCAGTGAGTGTTATCCATGAACCTGGAATATTCTTCCACATATGCAGGTCTTTCTGGGTTTCTTATTAGAGTGCTGTATAATTTCTTTATACAATTCTCTTGATCCTCTGATTAAATTTATTCCTACATCTATCTATCTATCTATCTATCTATCTATCTATCTATCTATCTATCTTTCTCACTGTCTCACTCTCTCCGCTATTGTAAATGATATCATTTCTTAAATTCCCTGCAAAATTCTCAGTGGTCTCTAAAAATACAACTGACTTTTATATGTTAATATTTTATCCTGCCTCACTATTGAATCTCCTAATTCTTTCCAAGAATATTTTGTCAAGTCCTTTTGAATATTTTATGTATAAAATAATATGATCTGCAAATAGTGAGAGTTTTACTTCTTTACAATTCTGTATTCCTTTGTGTGCTAGGCTGGGTTCTCTAGAGAGACAAATCAATGGTGCTTCTTTGTGTCTATGTATGTAAATATCCCTTTTTATATAAA
>NW_022103944.1:675665-677394 GCF_000313985.2 Echinops telfairi
GCTTGGATCCACAATCAATGCTCCTGGAAGCAGCAGTCAAGAAACAAAAATGATGCATTCCATTAGGTAAATCTGCCACACAAGATTTCTTTAAAGTATTGAAAAGCAAGGATGTTTCTTTTAGGATTAAGGTGTGCATGACCCAGACCATGATAGTGCCATTGGTCTCATGCATGTTTCAACAAGCTGATGAAGCACTGGAAGCACTCACTCGTCTATGCCAGGGACTTTGGAAAACAGCTATTTGACTAATTGCCTGGAGGAGATCCATATTGGTACCCATTCCAAAGAAGGGTGACCCAACAGAATGGCTCAAACTGTAGAACAATATCACTGTTATCACATGCCAATAAAGGTCTGTTGAAGATCGTCCAATAGCAATTGCAGTAGTATATTGACAGGGAGCTGGGAGAGATTCTGTCCTGAATTCAGAAGAGGGTGTGGAACAAGGGACATCACTGTTGATATCAGATGTATCTTGGCTGAAAACAGAGAATACCAGAAAAAGATGTTTACTTGTGTTTTATTGACGATGCCAAGGCACGTGTGGATCATAAACCATGGGTTACCTTGAGAAGAATGGGAGTTCCTGAACAATTCATTGTGCTCCTGGGGAACTTGTCCATGGATCAAGAGGCAGTTGTGTGGACAGCACACGGGAATAATGCATGGTCTAACATCAGCAAAGGTGTGCTTCAGGGTTGTATCCTTGCACCATAGCGCTTATCCTCCCTCACTATACACCATATCCTTCCACAACTGTGAAGCTTGGCTGTTTCACAGAAGATCCCATCATGGAGTTGGCCATACTATTAGATCATATCCAAGGAAAATATTAATCCACCCAAGTGACATAAAATCCACCCATTATGTTGATTTCTTTCAGTTGCTTAATACTTGTGTTAAGACTTTGAATAAAACATTAAATAACAATGGTGATAAGGGACAGCCTTGTATGGTTTCTTTTGTCAAGGTGAATGCTTTCCGTTTCTCTCTGTTGAGCAAATGTTGGCTATGAGTGCTGCATACACGGCATTTATTGCGTTGAGAAACTTCCCTTCCATTCTTATGTTGTTGAGTGTGTTGTCATGAATGAGAGTTAGATATCGCCAAAAGCCTTTGTGCGTTAATTAATATGATCACATGGCTCTTATCTTTTGTTTTGTTTATGTGGTAGATTACATTGTTTTTCTAATATTGAACTAATCTTCTGTACCTTGTATGAAACCCACTTGATCAAAGTGTATTATTTTTTGCATATATTGTTGGATTATATTGCCCTGTAGTATATTTTGTTAAGGAATTTTGCATCCATGTTCATGAGGGATATTGGGTTCTAGTTTTCTGTCTTGGAAATGTGTTGTCTGGTTTGCCATCAAGCAATGAGTTTGGGAGTTTCATGTCCTTTCCTATATTCTGGAAAAGGGTTTGTAGAACTGGTGTCAATTCTCTGAATGCTTGGTAGAATTCCCTGGTAAAGTCTAGACTTTTAAATGTTGTTGGAAGTTTCTTAATCATCTGGTCAGTTTCTCCTTTTATTATGAGTCTCTTGAGGTTTTCTCTCTCAATCTGCGTTAATATTGAGAGTAGCTATACCAGGAGGGTAAGGGAAAGGTGGAGAGAGAAAGGGGGAACCAATCACAATGACCTACCTATAACCCCCTCACAGGGGGATGGGCAACAGACAAGGGAGTAAAGGGAGACATCAGACAGTGCAAGACATGAAAAA
>NW_022103944.1:678935-680683 GCF_000313985.2 Echinops telfairi
AACTTCATCTGCATTAGTTCATTTTTCAATGCATCTTTCTGATAGCAAGGCTATTGACATCCCTGAACAATGGTTAGAAGGGATTCCCCAGAGGCTTAATCAGTGTAGGGATCCGGCAAATGGATTGTGTGCTTTCACTGTCTCCCAATGCCCTCTGCAAATCTGGTGCTCAGAATTTTCTCAAGTCTTGTATTTTATGATTTACAATCCTTGAATCATACAAGGTACTGTGTTGCTTCTGTGTGGATTTTGGTATCACCTCATGTATATGGCTGCTTGTTTCTTTCTGATAGCTGGGATCCATCTGATTTCCTCACCACACTTTGCTGTAGCACCCATATCTTCAATGATCTGTGGTGGAAGTTTCTTGATTACCTCCTCTATTCCTTCTTTTGTTATTCTCTGTTGAGGTTTTCTATATCCATCTCTGTTGATTGGGGTTAATTATGTACTTCCAGACATTTGTCCAATTCTTTTACATTATCAAACTTGTTACAATATTGTCTTTCATAGCAGGGTGCTATGATTCTTTTAATTTTATTCTGATCCATTGTGATGTTACCTTTTCATCTCTAATTCTGAATATTTCTATCTTCTCTTTATTTTTCTTTGTTAAGTTTGTTAGTCACTTGTCAATATTGTTAATCCTTTCAAAAACCAATTTTTTGTGTCATTGATTTTTTTCTTTCATTGATTTTTATTTTCTAATGTATTTATTTCTGCTATAATTTCTATAATTTCTTTCCTCCTATTATTGGAGAGTTGATTTTGTTGCTCTTGCTCTAGTAAGAGGTTGTAAGGTGTTGATGTTGTATTTCTCCTCTTTTTCGCATGTGTGTGTTGATTGATATGAATAGCATTCTGACCATTATTTTTGCTGTGTTCCAAAAGTGTTGTTATGTTGTGTTATCACTCTCATTTATTTATTTCAAGGAGTTTCTTAATTTCATTGCTTATTTGATCTTTTATCTGATCATTTTTTTAAGTGGTGTATTTTCAGTCACCATGTGTTTGCCTTTATGTTCTTGTTCTTTTTTTTTTTGATACATAGTTCTATATTGTTGTAGACTGAGAAAATGGAGTGTACAATCTCAATTTTTTTAGTTATGAGTTTGTGCTTTCCGGCCTAATATGTGGTATGGTATATTCTACAGCATGTGTTACATGTACTGGAGAAAAATGTATACTGGGCTATTATTGGTGGCATGTTCTGTATATGTCTAGAAGATTGAGCTGGTTGATTCTGTTAGCTCTTGTGTTTCTTTACTGAATATCTTTTCTGATGATCTCTTTCCTTCAGAGGGTATACTGAACTTTCCTAAGATTATTGGCACACTTTCAATTTCTTTCATCATCTCTGTATGTATCTGCTTAATATAGTTCAAGGGCCTTTCATTGAAGCTGTATATGTTGATCGTGGTTATTTCTTTTTGTTCTCTTATTCATGTAATTATTACACAGTGTCTATTCTTGTCATTCATTATATTTGTCTTGAAGTCTATTTTATCAGAGATTAGTGGTATCACTCCTGCTTTTTTACTATTGCCATTGGCTTGGGAATTTTTTCTGAATCCTTTGATTTTTAGTTTATTTGTATATTTGATTTTAAGGTGTATCTCTTGTAGGCAGCATATAGATGGCTCTTTGTTCTTTCTTTTAAATCATTTTATTAGGGGCCCATACAACTCTTATCACAATCCATACATACATCAATTATGTAAAGCACATTTGTACATTCATTGCCCTCA
>NW_022103944.1:682104-684469 GCF_000313985.2 Echinops telfairi
TAAATAAATGATAAAAAAGATCAAATGGTAGGGTGCTAACTTTAGCCTAATTGCATCTGCAACCATCTCTTTCCAATGCATTGCTGACATTAGTAAGGCTATTCACACCCTGGTCCATAATCAGAAGGGATTCACCAGGGTCTCGCTCCATGTGTATTACCTCCTTCTCTTTTTTAAAAACTGAAATAGCTCTAAAATGGGTCAAAGGGGAGATCAAATGATATTACATTTTTATCTAACCTCATCCACCATAATCAATTTTAAAATGCTCTCCATATGATAACAGAGCTTTTCACATCCCTTGACATGTTAAAAAACATAGACTGTCACCCTAGAGAAAGAGGATCTGGCCCACTGTGTCAGAATTCTTAGGGTCCTGGAGTCTAAATGAGGACTTTAGAGGAATGGGGTATGATTATTTAAGGCTCATGAATATGAAAAGGGAAAAAAATACACACACTTAAGGACATGTTAAGCATTTATTTATTGTCTTGCATTTACCTCAAACAAGGCTAGCTTTTGGTGAGGGAATGAGAGGACCTCTGGGGGGAAAAGAACTTCTGGGAGAGAAATCCTAGGAGAACTTTCTACTCCTTGTGAATACTGTCGTGGGCATTCACCATCAATCTGGCCACTACAGCAATGAACTCCCTAAAGTCGATCTGTCCATCTCGATCAGTATCCAGCTCTTGGAATATTTTGTCATTGGCACTTGGATTTTTAGTGTTCTAGGGAAAAATGATAACAGAGTGTGAGCTCATAACCTCCAAATAAGACTCCTCCCTCTTTTCTTCAGGCTCCGCACCCCCAAAGCGAATCTTAGAGGGACCTAGGAATATTAAATCATCAGCCAAAAGTGTGGAGGATGATCTTATGTGACAAAAGAGGAAAGAGAGAAAAATTGATGAACCATCCTAAACTCATAAAAGGCTCTGCCTGGAAGGTACCCCAAGGTTCAGCTTATCCAGACCTCTGCTGCCTATGCCATCTTACTTGTGAGGAACAGGATGTCAGAGGGGGGGTGCGGTGCATCCTAAGGTGATAGGAGAGCAATGGAGAGAGAAGCAGCCTACCTTTTCTCACAGCAGGAAGATAACACACTAGGGGCGCTAAGTAGGACTATTCACTATTCCCTCTCCTAGTTCTTGTCCCACCTTTCTCCTCCTCCTGTCTTGACATTGCCCTCAAGGGGCTGTCTGAAGTTAAAAGGAATCACATACCTTGAGGGTATTTGGAAGTTCCTTTGGGATCAGCTGCCTCATCTCACCCTTAGTAAGGGTGTCAACATGCCCCAGCCGCACTGAGTGCTGGTGGAAGATGTTGAGGAGTCCCTCCAAATGCTCTTCCATCTTCGTCATCTTCCAACCTCAAGTGAACCTGTGAGGAGACACGGGAGGTTTAGCTTGGCCCTCCCTACCACATTTCACTCTCTCTTCTCTTTCTGCATCAAGGGTTTAGATATAGAAATGAGTTCCTCAGATCTGTGCTGGCTCTGTTTAATCTGCAGATTTTTTTTTTCATTTGTGGATAGGATGGGGAAGAGAAGGGCATATATTACCCTGTAGAGTCTAAAAGAATCAGCCTCGGTGACCCACACTGTTCCATCCCATCCCATCCACGAAGGAGAATTATCCATCCACAGGCCATTGATTACTCAAGCTGACCTGGGAAGGATTCTGTGGTTGGTAAGGCTCTTCACGTTCCCAGAAGAGGGTCAGTCTCTGGCCATACACCTCAAACAGACTTTCACCAGCAGACTCCATCTTAACCCTCCTCCATCAGGTTGATCCTGACTTCTAGAGACCCTCCCAGACAGAGTGGAAGTGCTACCTAGGTTTCTTTAAGGAAGCAGGAGTCACATCTTCTCTAGCAGTACAACTGGTGGGTTTGAATGGCTGACCTTGCAATTAGAAACCCAATGCTTATGCTGCTACACCACATTCCCCTTCAAATCTAAAACAACCAAACCTACTGCCATTGAATTAAATCTGCCTTATAGAGACCTCATCTTAGCTGTGCATTAATCCTGTTGCTGGATCACCTGCAAGATCAACTCTGTCCCATTTGAGACACAAACCAGTCAGATCAGGGGTGGAAAGGCTTTGTGGCTTCCAAAATACGGAAGGTGATCATCTGCAAACATCAGCCTGCACACCCAACCAAGGAAAGGGCATTTACCTCTCAGTGCACAGGCAGCACAGAAACTGTAGAAAGAAGGCAAACTGATGAGGGACACTGAGCCAGCGAGGTTTATGTAACTCACTCCAGACGTCCTCTTTGACTAGGGGGACAAAACCCCGTTGATTCATCTTGAGGCATTTGCTTAACATGTTCGGTTGCTCAAGAGCAGCTTCTAATCTGTATC
>NW_022103944.1:685823-687047 GCF_000313985.2 Echinops telfairi
AGAAAAGATAAAATATTAAAACTGAAAAATACATTGACAACTCAGCAAATACTTTTGTGAAGCAGGAGCAGCTAAATATTTCATCACTGCGAGCAAGTTTTCAAGTTGCCAAGTTAATAGTGTGCACTGGCAGACCATTCGTGGAGGGATAATTTGTTAAAGAATGCCTTCTTTCTGTTGCCAAAGAGATGTGTCCAGAGAAGGTTGATTTATTTAGTACAGTGAGTCTTTCAGGACCTACAATTACACGAAGGATTGAAGAAATGGGAGACAATTTGCATCAACATTTGCAAAACTCTACAAAAAACTTTCCTATTTTTCCTTGGCACTCAACGAAAGTAATGATGTTCATGATTCTGCACAACTTCTAATTTTTATTTGTGGGACGAATAACTATTTCTAAGTCATAGAAGAGCTTGCTGCACTGCCAAGTATCAAAGGAACAACTACAGGAGAGGCTATCTATGAAAAGGTTTGCCAAGCTGAATGGTTTGGAGGTGGACAGGGCTAAACTAGCCAGTGTGACAACTGATGGTGCTCCTAGCATGGTGGGGTCTAATAAAGGAGTAATTGCTCGCATTAACCAAGAGATGGACAAGCATAACCATTCTCATCCAATAGTCATACACTACCTCATCCACCAACAAGGGCTGTGTAGTAAATCACTGAAGTGGGTCTCTGTTATGAAAATTGTGGTATCTTATGTTAACTTCATTAGAGCTAATGCACTAAACCACAGACAATTTCAGGAATTTCTGTCTGAGCTAAATGTTGCCTGTGAAGATGTTCTGTACCACACAGAAGTCCGTTGGCTGAGTCGAGGGAGAGTTTTGAAACATTTCTATGACTTACTTCCACAGATTACAGCTTATCTGTTTTCAAAAACAAAGAAGTACCAGAGCTCAATGATGCAGGATGGAAATGGCACCTTGCCTTTCTGACAGATGTAACAGAGCTATTCAACAGTTTCAATGTGCAACTTCAAGGAAAGGGGAAGCTCATCTGTGATATGCAATCACATGTGAAAGCATTTGAAGTAAAATTAGGCGTCTTCATCAAACAAGTGAAGGAGGAAAATTTCTGCCATCTCCCGACAACTGAAAATCTGTTAGCGGAAAAACCATTGGTTGCATTCCCAAACAAAACATGTGTGGATTCACTGGAAAAGTGGTAAAAGGAGTTCCAATTTAGATTTAAAGAGCTTCATCTCCATGAACAGGACAT
>NW_022103944.1:688644-689765 GCF_000313985.2 Echinops telfairi
ACTACCCTCCATTTAGGGCAAATCAACCCAAATAGCAGGAGGAACACCAGCCCACCCTCCATTGGAGTGCTGAAAACCACACAAAGCAGCTGGGACAAGCACTACACCGCACTGCGCTGCTGAGGAAACCTCTGTCAGACCTCTAGGCAAGCTCATCAACTGGAGCAATACTGCCCAGCACCACTGGGTCCCTGCATCAAAAGAGCCCACCAACCTGCCATTGTGAGGCAGGGTATAAACCCTTTTGGCCCCACATACAAGTAATCAGGGATCAGCTACCTCTTTATCCTTTAATTCCCCCTTCTCACTCTCCTCCCTCTTTACCATCACAGACAATCTTAGAGAACACAGCTAGGGTTTTTTTGTTTTGTTTTGTTTTTGCCCTTTCGCCGTCCTTCCTCTTTTTCTCTTTCTCTCCTCTTTCTATCTTTGTTCTCTTCGCTTCTCTCACTGCTTGTATGGTTCTCTCGTCTCCCTCTCATTCCCTTTCCATGCCACTGCTGGTTCCCAGACCCCTACACTCTGCCTAGGGCAACCCTGTCCTCCCAGGGGACAGCCTGACTCCTAAGACAGAGCCACACAGGACGAGTCAGTGCTACACACAGCACAACATGGGGGTCAGTTATTTCTCTATGAATTTTGTCAGTTCTGTCTCCCTCTCCTTCCTTTTCTTCTTCTTTTTTTACTTTATTTGTGTTCGTCTTTCACTTTTTATTCATCCCTTTTCTTATTAAAACACCTCTCTCTATCCTACCACAACCTCAGAAGATTAAGTTGTCCTTTCTTATTGTTTTCTTCATTCCTTTCTTTTCTTTTTTATTCCTTTTTTTTTTACTGTTTTCACTTTTGTTTACTCTGTGCTATCTAGGTGAGTGTGGGTGAGGGGTGTCAGTTTTCTAGACATTGTTGCTCCAGTCTGTGTCTTCCTCTTTCCCCTTTCTCCTCTCCTTTCACTCTCTTTTCTGTCACAAGCCACTAGCGGCCACCAGGCCACTCCCCTCTGCCTAGGGCAACTACGAAGGCCCAAGTGGGGGAGCTCCCACCCGCATTTATAGGCCTGGAAATCAGCAGGGGAATTCAAGCTGATCCTCTTCAACACACCAAGCAGCAGGGGGTTATCC
>NW_022103944.1:698604-700907 GCF_000313985.2 Echinops telfairi
CCCCAATAAAATGACTTAAAAAAAAACAGAGAGAGGCTGCAGCCCAGCAAACCCTACAGGGCGGCTCTGTTCTACTAGAATCGACTCAGGGGCAACTACGAATAGCACCAACCATGGAAGATGTTACTAATAAAAAAAAGCGTATGTGAGAGTGTGTGACCTGCATGTGTTATGTTCTCAGTGCTTCTGTCAATCTAAAATTGTTCTTAATTTTGTTTTTTATCAGAACCAGTACTGGGAACTTATAGCCTGCCAGACACTGCTGTACACAAATCCTCATATTATTATCAAAACTCAAAACAGTCTGACATTTGAATGCTACTAAAATATGCATTTTATTAATGAAGAAAATTAGTTTGGAAAGGTTAAGTAGCTTTTCTAAGACTCAAGCACAATTTATCTCCCTTCAAAACCTTTGCTATTGGTGTTGTAAATTTTTTTCCTAAAATGAACATTTTTTAATACATAAAATCATACATGCTTGTAGAGTTGGTGTGAGGCTCAACTGAGAGGAAATGTGAGAACGTGTCTAAGATGAGGAAACAAGAGGTAAGAGGCAAACGAGGAGTTTACACTGAGCAAGATGACCACGTTGGCCTCGTGGCAGTCCACTAAAACACAGATTTCCTCCAAAAGTTAAGGCAGCCTGGGACAGAATCCACTTACGCACAGAGTCATGGTCTCTAAGGCAATGATATCCAGTGGGAAATAAATTCCCAAGTAGGTGAAAAGGGAAGAAAAGAGGCTGACATCCCAGTAAAGGAGTGTGAGAAAAGATGAAGAATGTGAAAGAGCCCATAGCCACCACCTCAGATCTGCTTTAACCTCTGAGCAGTCAGGAAGTGAGAAAGAGGGGCCATTGGATCTTTCATCTTCTCTTGTTTACATGCTTGCCGTGCAGCCATGGGGGAAGCAGATGTGAACCAGAGAGGCTCAATGCAGTGCCCTCACTAAGAGGGTACAAAGGATCAGATCACCACAGGTGATACTATTGGAGAGAGGAACACCAAAATGACTCAATATAAAATGGGTGCAATGTTTTAGCAGACATGTATTCTTTTTAATGAAAATGTCCCTCTAGTTAATTATAACAACGAAAGCATGGCTAAAAAGTTCGTTTACATTTTGAGCCTTCTACTCCACTCCTATCGGAGTTGTCATTGTTATCCACTGACAGTGCTTCAAATCGCATGGTTTCATCTTAATTTTATATTTTTATTCTTGCTAAAGGTGCTCCTAGTGTTGTAAATTTTGTCCAATCATAGCTCTTTCAGTTCATTGGCCAGGTAGCCACATTACAGATTCCTTGGCATAGGCCAATGAGCACCAGCAGTGTTGCATCAGTACATTGAAACATTTCAACTGGCATTTCATCAGTTCATGGAAACCTGTTTTTCACCAGTGCCTTCAATTCAGCTTGGGCTTCATCCTTCAATATTATCGGCCCTTGATCATATACTACTCTGAAATGAGTAAACAGACCAATAATTTTTGGTTCTGTGACTGTGTATTTCTTCTATTTTCCTTTTTAATAACTTTTTATTATAAATGAGTTAGGGTTTACATGTCAAGGGATCAATTTGATATTCAACAATTTAAACTACTAATTAAACACCTAATAAATCACCTTTCACCCACTCCTTGATTTCTCTTCTCCCTCTTAGGAGCTATTTTCTTTTTCGCCCAACTTAACACCCATCAACGGTCAAGCCCAGGGATCAGCAAACTGCAGCTCTCCAGCCATATGTTGATCTTTGAGTAAATACATGTGACTCTAACGAAAAATTGAAAATGCAAATAAAGGTATCACGGATCCATCCATATTATTCAGATAATGGTGATTTCATTTGTTTGTAAAAATATATTTATGGCTCACAATTGCTTTTTAAATTGTTTTGAGGGACAGGGTTCACTCTTCCATCTCAACAGTTTGCTGATCCCTGACTGTTGACCATTACTTTTTCTCCTCGCCCTTCCCCTCTCTCCCTTGACAATTTCCAACTTCTGTTCCCTTTGGTATAAAAGTCTTCATCTTTTTTCCTCCTTTTATCAGTGGTCTCATATAATATTTACCCTACTGTGACTCTAATATTTCTAAGCATAATGTTCTCCGGGTCTATCCATGCACTGAGGTGCTTTCTGGATTCATCATTAAGCTTTTCCAATTGCTTAAAGAATGTAGTTGGGATCTCCATCTGAATTGCATTGCGTTTATAGATGGCTTTAGATAATATGCATATTTTCACAATATTATCTTTCCCTAACCATGACCATGGAATCTTGGCAGTGCAGTGGTTATGAAT
>NW_022103944.1:701788-704609 GCF_000313985.2 Echinops telfairi
TGGAAGTAAGGAGATTGTCTCCTTAAAACCTTGGAGCAGACGTTGGAAGTTGGCTAGATGATAGCCATGGCCATGACTTTTCAGGTTTGGGAAGGCCCTGGGCTTGTCACTTTGGGACGTCAGAGGTCTGCTAGACTATAACTGGCGTAGAATTAGAGTTGAATGAGCATTTTTCTACTCAGTGTTAATTCTACTCGTTCACTCTTATCCTTAAATTTCACGGGAGTTAATGAGAATATAACAAATAAAGATGAAATGGGAAAACATCAAAGGGCTGGGTGAGAGGAACAGGAGGAGGGCTGGTGGGAAGGAACTGAACTCCCCACGTTTTCTCTATTTTGCATCATCTCGACTTCAGGTTCCTTCTGGTGGGAGCTGAGGTGGGAGGCGGGCTCCCTTAAAGCCCACCAACACTGAAAAAGAGGAGAGGCCAAAGCAGGGAGCTGAGCAAGAGCCCAAGAACAGTGAATGGGGAACAAAGGGGAAGGCATGCAGAGAATTCTCCAAGAAGACAGGGTGAGCTGAAACCACACACCCTTGGGACTCTGCACCACCTGCTGGGAGGACCACAAAAGCCAGGAGCTCAGCACAGCACTCTGGGATGCAGAATGGTAAAGGGACAAGGAGAAAGTCCAGGAGGTCACAGAGAGGCATCCGCTGGCTGTGGGAGGAGACGGGAGAGTGGTGAGCAGGGCACTTGGCCTCCCCAGGGCCTTCTAAGGGTAGCTCCAGCACTGGGAAGAGGGAAGACTGCTACCACTAGAGAAAGCTGTTTATGGAGTTTGCACTGGACAGTGGATGGGTGTTGAGGGCAAGGAGGGCCCATTAAAGTGAGGGGGCTGGGCCACATCTTCCTTTAAGGCACCGCTGTAGGCAGAGGCCAAGGTCAAGGCCAGCAGGACTATGTACTGAAAGCCGCCTTGAGCTCCCAGAATGCCACCCTGCGGACCCTCCTCTCCTCTGCCTCCCGCTTCCGCTCCTCCTGCTCGGCTTTTAATTCAGCTTGAAACGTACTGGCAGACGACAAGACTTGGACCTTGGCTTCGAAGAAGCTCTTGGAACCCTTGACGCCCTCAAGGGTGATGTCAATCTCGGAGAGTTTGGCCAGTGCCATGAGCCCACTGTCCTCCTGCAGCTCCCCAGCTGCGGCCTTGTGGAAAATGAGCAGGAACTCTCTGAGCTTGCAGTCAAAGCCCTCGTCCACCTCCTTGATCATGCCCTTCAGACCCAGGTGGGTCTGGGGGGCCCCCAGCTTCTCCATCATCAGCTTCAGCTCCATCAGGTCAATGTAGCCGTCCCGCCCGGCATCGTACCGCTGGAACATGCTCTCCAGGTCCTTGATGAGGCGGCGGCTGAAGTATCAATATAAGAAAATTAGAAATAGTCAGAATGAAGGGAACACATAGAGATTGATATTCTGGGTGTTAATAAATTGAAATGGGCTGGTATTAGCCATTTTGATTCAGAGAATCATATGGTTTACTATGCTGGAAATGACAGTTTCATAAGTAATGGTATCGCATTTGTCTTCAAAAAGAATATTTCACAATTTATCTTGAAGTGCAATACTGTCTGTGATAGAATAATATCTATCTACACACAAAGATATCCAGTCAATACAATTACTATTCAAATATATGCACTAGCCAATACAGCTAATGATAAAGAAATTGAAGAATCTTACATTGGAATTAATCAAATGTACAATGAAGATGTATTGATTATTATCAGGAGTTGAAATGCTGTGGGGTACCAGCCCCCACAACCAAATGTGTCCAACAGGATGTTGTGTAATTGGAAAGTAAATTAAAGAGACATCAGACACGATAAAACATGCAAGGGTTCACCTCCACCGCCATGACTTCATGAGCCTGGTCCACGCAGAGAGAGAAATTATATTTCCAACAACAGCTTATATACAAGCATGCAAATCCCCCTAATTACAGGTAACCACATGGGTAACAAAATAGGTAACCCTTAACCCTAGAGGTCCTTGAGTTCACTGGAGGAGTAACCTAACACCAATGTTGGGGGAGTGAGGGGGCAGGTAAAGGAGAATGTCTATCTCCAGAGTCTAGAGAGCAATAGCACAGGTCTGCTCCTATAGTTAAAGGTGCCAGCTAGATAGCAATCAGCTTGTAAGAGGTAACTTTAAGATAGCACTATGATGGGAGGATACAGTGGGGAACAATATTAATTATGAGAATGTGATTGGGACTCACCTCCAAGTCACAAGGGTGAAGACTTCCCTCCACCCCAGAAATCCAGCTTGCCAGCCTTCTTAAAATATGAGAATAAAGAATACATCCACATCTGGTCTCTTTCCACCTGCTGTTTCCCACAATTCCACCTTTGGTTCTGGTATAAAATTCAATAGAGCCATTGAGGCTACATGATTTTCTTTCATATGCCTTAGCTTTCTGTAGGAGCAGCATGTGGTTGCAAGGACAAAATTATAACAAGTCATAGAGTTAGACTATGACGAAAACTATGCAAACTGTTTGGATCCAGGCAGGTGGGTGAAACCTCTCTAAACCATCTACCAAGTGTTTAATGACATCAGAGAGAGGGGATGGCTTTAACCCATCCTTAAATGTATAGAACACTCTTTTTTTAGCTGAATCACACCGAAAGAAGTTTCCCTTAAACCCTGCAAATGCTTTCTAATTAAAGTCCAATTAAGTAAGCTTACATTGTACAAAGAGTGGGTTACACAAAATTATTCCCTCCATGTTGGATTTAGGGGAAGTTAATGGGTGGGCCTTAGGCCATTGTGGATGTCATATGGGAATGACTCCATAGCCAAATTAAAAAAAACAAC
>NW_022103944.1:704709-707173 GCF_000313985.2 Echinops telfairi
ATTCAGTAATGGCTCACACTTTTGTAGAAGTGGGTTAGTCCAGTCTGGTTCATGTTTGGCTCAGATATAAACTATAAGCTTCTCCTGAATAGTGCACCTGAAGAGGCTGACAAAAAGGAACCAGGTCACTGAAAGCTGGTGGATGCAGAACTGAATGAATATGAGTTTGGATGAATAAGTAAGTCAAGGTCTGCACACTGCTGGTAACTCCTGGGATCAGCAGGAAATAAAACAGGAGGCTGACAAACTAGATGCAGGGCCCAGATCCAGTGAGAGAAAAAGTGAGCTAGGTTTAGAATATGCCAACCTATACCAAGAAAAGGCTACTCCCTGAAAGAAAACTCCGTCAATTGTATCAAGGCTGTGACCACATTAAGGAGGCAGTATTCTACCTATCCAGCACTTGTCTTGTCAGGCTGCCGTATTATGGTGACTTGTGTGTTGCTGTGATGCAGAAAGGTAATGTCACTGATATTTCAAATGCCAGAAGAGTCACCCAAAGTAAACGGGTTTCAGCAGAGCTTCCAGACTAAACACAGGCTACAAAGAAGGGATAGACTGTCCAGTCCAGAGGAATTAGCCACCATATGCAACAAAATATGGTCAGATTCTGAAAACCGCATAAATAGCAACAGAATATTGTCAGATGTAGTGCCAGGAGATGAGCTGCGCAGAATGCCTCAAAATACGATGAGGAAAGGATTTCTCCAAGTGCAGGGGACAATCATGCCTTGTATGGAGTGAAACCTATAGAAGTAAAGCCTTCAGAACCTTCACTCGCTGATGGAGCATGATTCAAAATGAGAAGAATCAGCTACAGCCATCTATTAATAATTAGACCTTGAAATGTATAAAGTATCAATATAAGAAAATTAGAAATAGTCAGAATGAAGGGAACACATAGAGATTGATATTCTGGGTGTTAATAAATTGAAATGGGCTGGTATTAGCCATTTTGATTCAGAGAATCATATGGTTTACTATGCTGGAAATGACAGTTTCATAAGTAATGGTATCGCATTTGTCTTCAAAAAGAATATTTCACAATTTATCTTGAAGTGCAATACTGTCTGTGATAGAATAATATCTATCTACACACAAAGATATCCAGTCAATACAATTACTATTCAAATATATGCACTAGCCAATACAGCTAATGATAAAGAAATTGAAGAATCTTACATTGGAATTAATCAAATGTACAATGAAGATGTATTGATTATTATCAGGAGTTGAAATGCTGTGGGGTACCAGCCCCCACAACCAAATGTGTCCAACAGGATGTTGTGTAATTGGAAAGTAAATTAAAGAGACATCAGACACGATAAAACATGCAAGGGTTCACCTCCACCGCCATGACTTCATGAGCCTGGTCCACGCAGAGAGAGAAATTATATTTCCAACAACAGCTTATATACAAGCATGCAAATCCCCCTAATTACAGGTAACCACATGGGTAACAAAATAGGTAACCCTTAACCCTAGAGGTCCTTGAGTTCACTGGAGGAGTAACCTAACACCAATGTTGGGGGAGTGAGGGGGCAGGTAAAGGAGAATGTCTATCTCCAGAGTCTAGAGAGCAATAGCACAGGTCTGCTCCTATAGTTAAAGGTGCCAGCTAGATAGCAATCAGCTTGTAAGAGGTAACTTTAAGATAGCACTATGATGGGAGGATACAGTGGGGAACAATATTAATTATGAGAATGTGATTGGGACTCACCTCCAAGTCACAAGGGTGAAGACTTCCCTCCACCCCAGAAATCCAGCTTGCCAGCCTTCTTAAAATATGAGAATAAAGAATACATCCACATCTGGTCTCTTTCCACCTGCTGTTTCCCACAATTCCACCTTTGGTTCTGGTATAAAATTCAATAGAGCCATTGAGGCTACATGATTTTCTTTCATATGCCTTAGCTTTCTGTAGGAGCAGCATGTGGTTGCAAGGACAAAATTATAACAAGTCATAGAGTTAGACTATGACGAAAACTATGCAAACTGTTTGGATCCAGGCAGGTGGGTGAAACCTCTCTAAACCATCTACCAAGTGTTTAATGACATCAGAGAGAGGGGATGGCTTTAACCCATCCTTAAATGTATAGAACACTCTTTTTTTAGCTGAATCACACCGAAAGAAGTTTCCCTTAAACCCTGCAAATGCTTTCTAATTAAAGTCCAATTAAGTAAGCTTACATTGTACAAAGAGTGGGTTACACAAAATTATTCCCTCCATGTTGGATTTAGGGGAAGTTAATGGGTGGGCCTTAGGCCATTGTGGATGTCATATGGGAATGACTCCATAGCCAAATTAAAAAAAACAACAGCATTCCAAAAGACCCCTTAATTGATAGATGGGTCAGATTTCTCAGATGCTCATTCCTGAGAACTAGAAATGCTAACCTTACAAATAGAAGGAGACAAAAATAATTGACTTAAGCAGTCTTCCTTCTTTTTAAACCACAGCACT
>NW_022103944.1:707273-708341 GCF_000313985.2 Echinops telfairi
AGGTGACTCGGGACGCTGCCCGGCGCGGGGAGCAGCAGAGGGCGGGCGGCGGTTCCTCCTCGGCTGGGCTCGAGACGGACGCCAGGTTTGACCTGCTTTATAAATGTCCCATAGTTCTTTTAGGCAGTGGATCCCAAGTACCAGTTTTAATAATTACCACTTTTAGCTTCTCTTCATAACTTGGATGAATAACTCAGGATGAAGTTGAACGCCTTGAGTACCTAGGCGAAATTTCCCTGATTAAAGATGCATTGCTTTCCCAAGCAGAGGCTCCTGTCTTTTGGTATTAACAGACTGCTGTTAGGGCTCTTGAGCTCTTTCCTGGTTAGTTAAATTTACTGCAGCGAGAACAAAGACTGGGCTTTTGCAAGTTTAGTTAGGGCAGGACCCTTGCTGCAAGCCTGAGAGACAGGTATGTGCTGAGTTAGGTTTGAGCAGCAACCCCCATGCTTTGCTGGTCGGGTTTGGAGCACACTCCATACCGTGTTCCCAGGCTGCATAGCATTTGCTAACAGAACTCCCTTTTTGCTGAATCTAGAGTGGCACTTATGAGCCCCATGAATTCCCTTCCTGCAGTGGGAGCAAAGTCCGGTTCTTTGAACCCGAATTTGGTGGTCCTGGCCCATGCTCTGATGGGGCCGCAGCTCGCTTCTCTTGACATGGCTGATGGACCTGCGCTGCCGGCACGATCTCTGAAAATGACGGATTTCCTGGCAGCTAAAACAGTTCCCTGTAGGTTTGGTGTAAATGGTCATAGAAGCAGCTAGGAGGTCCGCCTAGCTTGAGCTACCCCCTCCTCTGCAGATCTGAAGATAGCCTGAAAGCATGCCCTGTTCCTTAAATGAACAGGGGGCACATTGACAGTGTGGTTAGTGTTATCAAAAGCTAAAGTTTGTATTAGGCTGTCCACTGCTAGCACATTTCTGACACTTTTTGCGCACAGCATCTTCTAATCGGGATACAAAATCTATATAGGACTCACCATTCTGCTGCCTTACAAATCTGGCTGAACCAGAGGATGTACATTGGTACAAATAGCAACTGGAAACATAGGGAATTCAGGACAGA
>NW_022103944.1:708903-755165 GCF_000313985.2 Echinops telfairi
TCTATGCCAGGGACTTTGGAAGACAGCTATTTGGCGAACTAACTGGAAGAGATCCATATTTGTACCCATTCCAAATAAGGGTGACCCAACAGAATGGCTCAAACTAGAAAAATATCACCAGTATCACATGCCAGTAAAAGTCTGCTAAATATCGTCCAATAGCAATTTCAGTAGTATATTGACAGGGAGCTGGGAGAGATTCAGACCAGATTTGGAAGAGGACATGGCACAAGGGATATCATCGTTGATGTAAGATGTATCTTGAATGAAAACAGAGAATAACAAAAAGATGCTCACTTGTGTTGTATTGACGATGCCAAAGTATGTGTGGATCACAAACTATGGATAACCTTGAGAAGAATGGCAGTAACTAAATACTTCTTTCTGCTCGTGTGGAACTTGTACATGGCTCAAGAAGCAGGTGTGTGAACAGCACAAGGGAATATTGTAGAGTTTACTATCAGCAAAGGTGTGATTCAGGGTTGTATCATCTCACCATACTGCTTATCCTCCCTCACCATGCACCATATCCTCCCACAACTGTAAAGCTTGACTGTTTGGCAGAAGATCCCATCATGGAATTGACCATACTATGTTAGGTCATATAATAGGAAAATACTAGCCCACCCAAGTTGACATAAAATCTACATATCTCGTGTTGATTTCTTTCAGTTGCTTAATAGCTTGTGGTAAGGCTTTGAACAAAACATTAAATAACAATGGTGATAAGAGACAGCCTTGCCTGATTTCTGTTGTCAAGGTGAGCGCTTTCAATTTCTCTCTCTTGAGCAAATGGCTGTGTTGCGTACACGGCATTTATTGTGTTGAGAAATGTCCCTTCCATTCTTATGTTGTTGAGTGTGTTATCATGAATGGGAGTTAGATATTGCCAAAAGCCTTTGTGTGTTAATTAATATGGTCATATGGCTCTTATCTTTTGTTTATTTGTTTTTGTGGTGGAATACATTCATTGTTTTTCTAATACTGAACTCCCCTTCTGTGCCTTGTATGAAACCCACATGATCTAAGTTCATTATTTTTTGGATATAGCGTTGGATTATGTTGCCCTGTAGTGTATTTTGTTAAGAATTTTTGCATCCATGCTCGTGAGGGATATTGGTTTGGAGTTTCTTTTCTTTGGAATGTTGTTTGCCTGGTTTGCTGTCAGGCTATGTGCTTAGGAGTTTTAAGCATCACAAAATGAATTTAGGAGTTTCATGTCTTTTTCTATATTCTGGAAAAGGTTTTGTAGAATTGGTGTCAATTCTACTCTGAATGTTTGATAGAATTCCCTGGTACAGCCTAGACTTTTAGATGTTGTTGGAAATTTCTGAAACATCTGTTTCTCCTTTTATTATGAGTTTGTTGAGGTTTTCTACCTCAATCTCTGTTAATTTAGGTAGATAATACATTTCTAGAAATTTGTCCATTTCATCTAGATTTTTCAAATTTGCTGGATTACAGTTCTTCATAGTAATGTGCTTTTTTTTTCCTTTTCTTTTCGGAACTTTGGTTATGTCGAGTCTTGCATCTATTATTATTGGGGTTTGTATTTCTCTTTCTGCTCCTCTGATAAGTTTGTTAATTGTTTGTCAATTTTGTTAATCTTTTCAGAGAACTAACTTCTTTATTTTTTCTATTGTTTCTTTCTTTCCCAATTTATTTATTCTCTTATCTTTTAAAATTCACTTTATTTTTGTTGTATTTTTCAAGTTTGGGCATATAATTCACAAACATGCAATTTAGTGATTCAAACATATTATAGAGTTATGCATATATTACCACTGTCAAATTTATACATTCTTCATTTTTGTGCTCATTATTAGTAGCATTCCATTTATCCCCAACCTCCCCTTTCATATACCTAAGAAACTACTAATCCATTTACTGTCTCTATAGACTTACCTATCCTGGATTTCATAGAAAGAAAGACATGTGAAAACAACAATAAGGAAATAAAAGAGAAAAATCTCTATCTAAGAGATAGTAGAAAACAATAAAATCTACAAAAAATTTAAAGTGGATCAAAGGGGAGAATAAATGATAAATTTTAACCTAAGGGTGGTCAATTTTAACATAACTTCATCTGCATTACTCCATTTTCCAATGGATCTGTCTGATAGCAAGGCTATTCATATCCCTGAACTATGGTCAGAAGGGATTTCCCAGAGGCTTAGTCAATGTAGAGACCCAGCAAATAGATTGTGTGCCTTCACTGTCATCCGTAGCCTCTGTAAACCAGGTGTTCCGAATTTAAGCTCTAATACAATTCCCTCCTCGAGTGTTGGATTTTATTATTTGCAATCCTGGAATCATATAACTGGTGTGCTGCTTATATGTAGATTTAGGTGGCACCCAACTTATATGGCTGCTTGCTTTATAGTCCTTTAAGCACCCAAACGCTATTCTTTCTGGTAGCTAGAATCCATCTGATTTCTTCACCTAACTTTGCTGTAGCAGCTGTATCTTCAATGATCTCTAGATGGAAGTTTCTTGATTACCTCCTCTATTTCTTCTTTTGTTATGGGTCTGTTGAGGTTTTCTACATCCATCTGTGTTAATTTGGGTAAGTAGTGTATTTCTAGATATTTGTTGGAATACAGTCCTTCATAGAGTGTGTTAGTATTCTTTTGATTTTATTTTGATCCATTGTGGTATTACCCTTTTCATCTCTAATTCTAAATATTTAGATCCACATTTTCTTAGGTTTGCCAATCACTTGTCAATTTTGTTAACCTCTTCAAAGAACCAACTTTCTATGTTATAGATTTTTTTTCTTTCATTGATTTTCTATTTTTTATTTCATTTATTTCTGCTCTAAGCTTTATGATTTCTTTTCTCCTGTTATTGGATGGTTGATCTAGTTGTTGATGTTGTAAGGTATTGAGGTATTGCTCCTCTCTGTTCATGTGTGTGTTGATTGTTATATATTGCCTTCTGATCATTGCTTTTGCTGTGTTCCAACAGTGTTGTGTTATCATTCTCATTTATTTCAAGGAGTTTCTTCATTTCACCCTTTAGTTGATCTTTTACCTACTTATTTTTAAGTAATAGGTTAGTCACTCTCCATGTGTTTATCTTTATGGTCTTGTTCTCCCCCCACCCTTTTTTTTCCTTGGTTCTTTCCCTTCTTGATGTATAGTTTTATATTGTTGTGGTCTGAGAAAATGATTTGTACAATCTCAATGTTTCTAAAATTATGAATTTGTGCTGAGTGGCCTAATATGTGATCTATTCTAGAGTAGGCATTGTGTGTGCTATGGAACAATGAATGTTGGACTGTTATTGGATGTATATGTCCGGGAGATTGATTGGTTGATTCTGTTAGCTCTTGTGTTTCTTTATTGACTTTCCTGATGATCTCTTTCCTTCAATGGGTGCACTGAATTTTCCTACTATTATTGGCAAACTGTCTATTTCTCTCATCAACTCTGTGAGGATCTGATTGATATACTTTAAGAGTTTTTCATTGAAGTTGTATATGTTAAGTATGGCTATATCTTCTTGTTCTATTATCCCTGTAATCATTATGTAGTGCACATTGTTTTCCCTCATTATATTTGTCTTGAAGTATATTTTATCGGAGATTAGTATTATCACTCCTGCTGTTTTATTGTTGCCATTGACTTGTGATTTTTTTCTGAATCCTTTGATTTTTATTTTATGTTTTCTTTGATTTTAAGGTATATCTCTTGTAGGAAGCATATAGAGGGGTCTTCTTTCTAATAAAGTCTGCTACTCTTGTCTCTTGATTGGCACATATAATCTGTTGATGTTCAGGGTCATTATTGATATGCATAGGTTTGTTGCCGTCATGGAACTGGGGGTTGGAGGGTGGGGAGGTGGGGTGTCTATGGTGGGTTGTTTTATTTAGGGGGGGATTTGATCGTTTTACTGGTATTTTTCTTCCTGCTCTATTTCTGTGTTTTTTTAAATTCTGCTTTCATTGTGTTGGTTTCTGCATGATGTTTTTATGTGCATTGCTCTCAGAGATAACTGCTGTTGTTGATGATTGTCCATAGTGATTCTGTTCATATTTTTTGTAATGCTAGTGTTGTTTCTACAAATTTCTTTATTTTTTCCTTGTCTGGAAATATCTTTATTTCTCCCTCATATTTGAGGGATAATTTTTCTGAATATAGTATTCTTGGTTGTCAGATTTGATATATGTTACTCCTTTGCTTTCTTGCCTGTGTGGTTTCTGCTTAGAATTCCAAGCTTATCCTTAACAGTGTTGCTTTGTGGATGACTGTTCTTTTTTCACTAAATGTATCCTTTTCCTTGAAATTGGAGAGATTTATGGTGACATATTGCTATGCATTACTTTGATTGTCTATCCTATTTTGGAGTTCTTTCTGCTTCTTGAATAGTTACTTTATCCTCCTTATGCTAGGGTAATCTTCCATGATGTCTCCTACTAATTTCTCTGTATTCCTTGTTTTTGCTTGTTCTGGCATCCTCATGAGACATAGGTTGTTCCTCATGATAGTTTTCAACATCATTCTCAGCCTTTCTTTGGATTCCTCTCATTTTTAATACAATATCTGTTTTTATTTTAACAGCTTTATTGATATATAATTCACTTCTCATGCAATTCAATGGTTTAAACATATTTTTAAACATATTTTTTAAGTTGTGCAATCACCAGGATAGTAAATTTTAGAACAGTTTCTTCTTTTTTGTACTCATTATTATTAGGACTTCTTTCTCAAGCCTGCCGCCCCACCCCCACCCCCATCACCCCACCTCACCCACCACGAAACCAAGGAACTATTAATCCACTTTCTATTTCTATATGGTTATCTATTCTGGATTTCATATAAAGAAAACCATACAAAGAAAGGGAAAACAAATACTAAAACAATTGAAACATGGGAAAACGTCCGTGAAAAGATAAAAGAAAATAATAAAAAGAAGAAATTTAAAATAAGTCAAAAGGAAGAACAAAAGATAAAGTATTGAATTAGAATCTAATTCTTCAAACAGGGTGATCAGAATTTACGTTCTAATATTGCCCCCTCCTCCCATCTTGAATTTTATCATTTACAATACTTGGATCACACAGGCTGCTCTATTTCTTCCATGTGAACTCAGCTGTCACCTCGCTTATGTGGCTGCCTGTTTTAATATAAACCTTTCAGAGCCCAGATTCTATTCTTTCGACAGCTAAGCACTTCTATAAAAAGCAAAGCAGGAAGTATTAGAACAGTGGTTCTCAACCTGTGGGTCACACCCCCTTTGGGGGTCAGATGACCCTTTCACAGGGGTCGCCTAAAACGATTGGAAAACATATTTCCAATGGTCTTAGAAACCAAGACACCGCTGCTCTATCCGTCTACAGGCAGGTCCGCCCACATGCAGATACACCCACATACGAGTACCAGATGTGAAGACTTTTACCCATCCTACCCCATGCTTTAAGACAAATTTTCATTTATTTGGAATTAGAAATAAATATTTCACATATATAATTACATTTTTGGTGATTAATCACTATGCTTTAATTTTGTTCAATGTGTAACTATGAAAATACATCCTTCATATCAGATATTTACATTACAATTCATAACATTAGCAAAATTACAGTTATGAAGTAAAAATGAAAATAATCTTATGGTTGGGGTCACCACAACATGAGGAACTGTATTAAAGAGTTGTGGCCTGAGGAAGGTTGAGAACCGCTGTATTAGAAACTAGAACGAATTTAAATGGATGATAAGGGAGAGCAAATGATAGGGTGCTAACTTTTAGCCTAAGTACATCGGCAACAATCTACTTTCCAATGTATTCTGCCTGTCATTAATGCTATTCTCATCCCTGGTCCATGGTCAGCAGACATTCACCAGAGTCTTGATTCATGTGTACTTCCCCTTCATGATTTTGAAAACTGAAACATCTTTGAAATGGGTCGAAAGGCAGATCAAATGATGAGACATTACATTTTAATCTAAGTTTATCTGGCATAATCAATTTTCAATGCTCTTTGTCTGATAGCAGAGCTATTCACATCCCTGAATGCTAAATCACTGATCATCACCCTAGAGAAATAAGTTCTGCCCACAGCACCGGAGTTCTAAGGGTGCTAGAGTCTAAATGAAAACTTTTAGAGGAGTGAAAAATAATCACTTGAGTTCATGAATATGAAAAGGGAAAAAATACAGAAACTTAAGAACATTTTTAAAGTTTATTTATTGTCTCTCATTTCTTTCAAACAAGGCCAGGCTTTGGTGAGGGAATGAGAGGCCTTCTTGGGGAAAACAATGCTCAGGAGAATTTTCCACTCCTAGCGGCTATCCTCATGGGCAAGCAGTAGCACTGTGGACAGTAGTTTCATGGCCACCTCAAAGGTAACCTCTTCCTGTTGATTATCATCCAGTTCTTGGAACAATTTGTCAATGGCACTTTTGTCTTTAATGTTCTAGTAAAAAGAGGATAACAGAGATGGTGAGCTTATAACCTACAAACAAGACTCCCCACCCTCCTAGGTCATGTTAGGAGGACCTATGAATATTAAATCATTAGCCAAATATTATGTGACAAAACAGATGAAAGAAAGAAACACTGATGAGCCATCCTAGACACACGCTAGGCTCAACCTGGAACCTATTCCAAAGTTCATCTCATCCACACCTCCTCTGCCTCGCCCATCTTACATGTGAGGAACAGGACTCCAGCTGGGGAGGGAGTGCAGCCTGAAGTGATAGGTGAGCCACAGAGAGAGAAGGAGAGCACCTGCTTCACAGCTGGAAGGTAACACACTTGCGGCTGTAAGTAGAGTTATTCCCACCCTTCGTTCTTGTCCCACCATCCTCCTCCTGGCCTTGATATTGTCAAGGGGCAATGTTTCCTGGGGCAGCCTGAAGTTAGAAGGCATCACACACCTTGATGACATTTGGAAGTTCCTTTGGAATCAGCTGCTTTATCTCATCCTTAGTAAGAAAGTCAACATGCCCCAGCTGCCTTGAGTGCTGTTGGAAGGTGTCAAAGGGTCCCTCCAAATGCTCTTCCATCTTCTTCATCTTCCCAACCTCAAGCTAACCTGTGAGGAGACACAGGAGTTTTAGCCTGGCCCTGCATACCACATTTCACTCTCTCCTCTCTTTCTGCATCAAGGGTTTAGATGTGCGTTTAGATCTCACTTCCTCAGATCTATGCTGGCTCTGTTTAATTTGCAGGTTTTTTTCATTTGTAGATAGGATGGGGAAGAGAAGGACATATAAAACCCAGTAAAGTCTAAAGGAATCAGTTGGGGTGACCCACACTGTTGCATCCCACCCCAACCACGAAGGAGAATTATCCACCCACAGGCCATTGATTACTCAAGCTGACCTGGGAAGGATTCTGTGGTTGATAAGGCTCTTCACGGTCCCAGAAGGGGGTCAGTCTCTGGTCATACACCTCAAACAGACTTTCACCATCAGACCCCATCTTAACCCACTGCCATTGGGTTGATTCTGACTCATGGAGATGCTCTAGGGCAGAGTAGAAGTGCTTCCTAGGGTTTCTTTAAGGAAGCAGAGAGCCACATCTTCTCTCGCAGTTCAGCTGGTGAGTTTGAACTGCTGACTTTGCAATTAGCAACCTTATGCTGCTACACCACATTCCCCTTCAAATCCAAAGCAACCAAACTCACTGCCATTGAATTAAATCTGCCTTATAGAGACCTCATCTTAATGCACATCTTAGTTGTGCATTAATTCTGATGTTGGATCACCTAGCGTAGTCAAACCTGTTCCATTCAAGGCAAAATCCAGTTAGCTCAGGGGTGCTCGTGCCAACAAGGGATTGTGCCTTTCAAATATCTGCAAGGTGGTTATCTGCAATCATCAGCCTGCACACCCAAACAAGGAAAGAGCATTTACCTCTCAATGCACAGACAGCACAGAGACTGTAACAAGAGGGCACACTGGTGAGGGACGCTCAGTCAGCGTTGTTTATATAAGGCACTCTAGACTTCCTCTTTGACTGTGGGTGAGGAAATCCCCACGGGTTCATCTTGAGGCAGTTGCTGAACTTGCTCAAGAGCAGCTTCTAATCAGGAACTTTGACTGAAACATAAGCAGCTCAGATTGTACTCACCTTCCATTCCACCCCGGCTCAGTCTGAATCAGAATTTCTACGCCTGCCTTACACACTCACATACATCACACCTTGCACTTCTGTAAACTGGAGTACTCCTGCTGGAAAGAGGAGAGGAAGCCATGTTTGCCTATTGTCTACTGACACAAAAACGCTAAGGACAACAAAACACCGTAAATGTGAACATAAAAATAGTCCCAGAAGAGAACAAAGGACATTTGGTTAAAAACTAAGATACTGAATAAACCATGGGCTGCGTTAACGATAGTGTTTGATATAAGTTCATCAATTCTGGCAAATACACGTGGAAGAAAGACCTGGAGACCTGCTCCCTAAAAGACTGCAGCCCAGCAAACCCTACAGGATGGCTCTGTTCTACTAGAACCAACAAAGTGACAACTAACAATGGCCCCAACCATGTAAGATGTTAATAATAGAAGAAAGTGTGCTTGTGAGTGTGTGACCTGTGTGCACCTGTTCTCAACACTTCTGTCAACCTAAAATTGTTCTTAGTTTTTTTTTCTTCATGGTACCTGTATTGGTATAAAGCATGGCACACACTGCTTTACACATATCCTCGTGTAATTCTCAAAACAGCCCTGACACTTGAGTGCTAATAAAATACCCATTTTATCAGTGAAGAAAATTAGTCTAGAGGTTAAGTAACTTTCCTAAGTGTCAAACACAAATTTATCTGCCTTCAAAATCTTTGCTGTTGGTGTTGTAACATATTCCCTTAAAATGAACATTTTTTAAATATATAAAATCATACATGGTGGTAGAGTTGTTGTGGGGCTCAACTGAGAGGAAATGTGAGAAAGTCCTTAAGATGAGGAAAGAAGGGGTCAGAGGCAAGCCTGGAGCTGACGGTGAGCAATACGGCCAGGTGAGCCAGATGGCAGCTCACAAAAACGCAGCTTTCCTCCAAAGCCTGCTCTGAGGCCTCTTCCCTCACAGAGCCATTGTCTAAGGGAATGATCTCCAAGAGGGAAATGAACTCCCCAGTAGGTGAAAAGGGAAGAGAAGGGGGTGACGCCCCATTAAAGGACTGTGAGGAAAGATGAAAGAGTGTGAAAGAGCTCATTGCCACAATCTCGGTTAGGCTCTGCTTTAACGGCTGAGCAGTCAGGAGGTGAGAAAGAAGGACCATTGCTTCTTCATCTTCTATTGGTTTATCTGCTAGTCGCTTGCTGTGCAGGCACTGGGGGAAGCGGCAATGGACAAGACACACTTAATCCAGTGGCCGCACGAGGAGGGTGATGCTGTTGGAGAGAGGGACACCAAAATGACGCAATAAAAAATGGGTGCAATGTTTTAGCAGAAATGTAGTCCTTTCATGCAAATGTCCCTCTAGTTAGTTATAACAACAAAGATACTTTCCTTCATACACCCACTTACATGTTTCAATATCCATACCTACAAGGCTAAAACTCCATGCTCATTTACATTTTGAACTTCCTATTGCATGCCTGTCAGAGCTGTGATTGTTATACCCTTATAATCCTTCCAATCACACAGTTTCTTCGACATGTGATGAGTTTTCCTTGCAACATATATTTCTAGCGTTGCCAATTTTGTCCAATCAGATCTCTTCCAGTTAGTTGGCCAGGTAGCTGCATTACAAATGTCTTGGCATTGACGAACAAACACCTGCAACACTGCATCAGAGTATTGAAACATTTCCCTTGGTGTTTCATGGATGCTTAGAGCCTTGGTTTTTGTCATGCCGCCAGGGCAGCCTGGACTTCTTCCTGCGGTGCCTTCAGTTCATTCTTGTTTGTAGCCCTGCGGTGTGGTCTGCATGCACACTCTCAATTATGTGAGACATGAGCAGTACTCCCCCCCCTGGGTGGGTTAGTGCCCTGCTTCAGTCCATTGTGGATCAATGCTACCCCTTGAAATGACTGAACATAGACCAGTCATTTTTGGTACAGTGACTCTGTGTCTTCCTTCTAGGTTTCTTCTGCTGCTTCTTGCATGGTCCATAATTTCCCTATAGAATCCTTCAACAATGCAACTCAGGGCTGAGGTTTTTTTCTTCAGTTCTTCCAGCTCAACAAGCTCTTCCGGTTTGGTTTTCTAACTCTGCGTCTTAATTTTATCATTAGTATTCATATAAGAAATGCTACATTTGGGTAATTTGAAACTATATTTACCACATTTTATTCTGTTATTAAAAATCCTAATAAACCTTAGTAAGGATTTTGTAGGGTCTGGTATGGGAAGATGCCATGATGGTGGAGGAAGGAGGATAATATCAAGAGTTACCACAATGGACCACACTAGCTCTAGTGACTCCACAGACGTAATTCCTGCCATTGCCGAGCTTACTATCTGGGAAGGAGGTAGAAATGCTGATAAAGACTTTGGGAAACTGGGGGTGGAAGCAGGACGCCAGTGAGACAGTGTGATTGCTTTAGGAAATAAATCACTTAAAGCTCCTCAGTTTGGATTTTTAAATGTCAGCTTAAAGAAGATCTTGTATGTTAATGGAAATAAGGAGGCTAGGAGGCCTCCCCCTCCATCACTGAGTGACAAAGCTAATCACTGGCATAGAGGGTTGACACTCAGTAAGGGTCCCAAGTTTTTCAGGGATGAAGAACTACTGTCTCGGTACCTCCTCACCCTCCCACCTTTCCCATCACATTCTTCTAGAACTTGGCAGGTAGAGTTCAAGTTGGTCTGGTGACACAAACCAAAGTCCCAGAGTAGGAAGGGATCACCAAGGCCTCTGAGGTAATGAAATCAAAAACATTTAAGTCGCACCTCGTGATGTCCACTTAGTACGAGACTCTCCATTGTGCATTTTGTATTAGCACAATTACCATGGCAACATAAATTGAAAGTCATAGAACCTCCAGTCTAACATGAGGGACCACTGAGGTCTAGATTGGACCTGAGTCATCCCTGTAGAACAGCTTTCTCCAAGGACTCAGTTCCTCTATACAACCACATGGCCAGTGTTCCACAGCCCCCCTCTATACAACCACATGGCCAGTGCTCCACAGCCCCACTTTACAGCAAGACGGATAAGTGAGTGAGACACTTAGTTGTGGAAGCAGACTATATCCCAGCAATGGACTAATATTGCCTCTGCGGTGTTTGAGCAACCAGGGGTGGGAAAGGAGAAACTGAATAGGTAGGAGCTGAAAGAGTGGATGAGAAAAATGAGACATATTTAGTGGGTTGGGGTTCTTTTTTGCTTTGCTTTGCCATCCCCTGTCTGTTTGTTTTACTATGGTGGTGTGTGTGTTGCTATGGTGCTGGAAGCAATGCCACCAGGGTTTCAAATACAGTAGGCTCATCCATGATATGAAGGTTCCCATGGCGCTTCCAGATTGAGGCACTAGGAAGAAATGTCTGATGATCTCCTTCCAAAAATAAGGTAGTGAAAAGACTACGGATCACCTCAGGACATTGTCCCATGTAGTGCTGGAAGATGAGAGCCTGGCTGAGAACTCATTCAAAATACACACTTGTTTCAGCAATGGACTCAAGCATACCCACAATCATGAAGCCGTCACAGGACAAGCAATGTTTTGTTGTTATACGGGGGGTGTCCTGAGTTAAAGCCAACTCAACAGCAACTAACACCATACATGGTATTTTTATTCTGAACTGATGAAGTACATCACAGCCATCATGTTTGGGGGTCCTGTGTTAGGCTGAGTTGACTAGAGAAACAAATCCAGCAACACTCGTCTATGTGTAAGAAAGAGCTCTATATCAAGCAGTAGGTATATATTGAGAAAACATCTCAGCCCCATCCAACTCAAATCTACAAGTCTGAAACTCATCCATCAAGCCCTCTTCAGACTCACGCAGCTACATGCAATGATGCAGAATGCAAGAAGAGCTCAGGCAAAGTTGTATGGATCCAATGGTGGTGGCTCTGGCAGCAACCAGAGTCATGGTCATCCAGCAGGAAGGTGACAGCAGAAGGGGTGGGGGCGAGGGTGGGGATACCCAGGGCCATCCTTATGAGAAGGCCAGGACCACAAGGAGGTACCATCAGGCTGTGACCTGGCTGACAGGTTGAGTACCACCGCTACATTTTTACATAACTTCAAGTTGACATGAAATTATGTAACTACCACAGGTCCCATCCAGCTTGCATCAGCACCGTGGACTAATTTGTTCCTCTGGTATCAGAGCCGACCAATGTTTGAGACAAAACTGTGACCCTGTTAGGAATTTTAGGGGATGTGGGTCATCCAAAGTCACTTTCTTTGAGAAATCCAGTGAACAGGGATCAGAAGGAAGTTTGGAAAGGGATTCTTTCTGAGAGAACCTCTAAAAGCCTGAGAAATTAAAATGACCATTCTTTAGCTTTGCCTGTGGGGGAGATGGCCATTTTCTGGGGACCTGAACCCATACTGTAAATTTCCCATTAGCCCTCCAGAAGCTGAGACCTATCTTCCAAAGGCCTAAGAACCCAGTAGAAGGCCAGAATGTGGATCTCTGTATTCCAGGGGCAATTCAGTCCCATAACAACAGCCTCTCTTTCTATCGCCAGATGAAAACTCAGGCCAGGGGAGATGTGGCAGAGTCCACCCCAGACACTACTCCCAGGATCACCCATAAAGAAGTCGATCACCACAGCCCCATCCTGAATCCTACAGCAGAGAACAAGAAGAAGAGGAGAACGCGAGTGCTCATTTAGGAGCAAGAGATCAACCCTTCCCAACCCCTCAAACAAACAAAACCAATTCAACCCCCAAAGTAGAGAAGTCCAAAGGCCCTGTAGATTAGAAAGGTGTGGGGAAAGACTTAACCCTGGGGAATCAGCTACAAAATTCAGTTCATCACACCACCACCAAGAAGTCCACAACAGCTGTAGATGTTTGCAGCCATGGTCTAGACCCAGGTCCACCTGGCTGACTCCACCAAACCTAGAGGAACACTGCCAGCAGACATGGCCCAGGTCAGAAGTATCCCATACTGGGCTGGGTATCAATATGGAAAATTACCACCAGAAGGAAATGGCATGAAATTCACTTCTTAGTCAGGCTCCTTGAAGATGGGTAGTGACAGATCCGCTTTCAAATGAACCGGTTTCCCATCAAGCACACCAATCTTTGCTCTGAGAGGAAGGATTTTGGAATGATTTCTCTGTCCTTTCAAATAAGAAGAGACATTTGGGGCCAAATAAGTTTGTATAATTGAGATCCCCTTATAGTAGACAGAAACAGGATTCTTGGTCAGGTGAGGGGAATTGCAGCAAGTTGTACAGAATAGATGGGGCAGAAAGTCATCTTGATGCAGCTCATATTTTATTCTGTTGGGCAACTGGAATTCCAGCCCTGTGACCCCACATGTGCAGTCAGAAGCGATGTTAGCCACCATGCGGTAAAGAAACATCCTGGAGAGATGGGGTGAGAGAGACCTACCGGCCCCACCCAGAACCACAGTCAGGAAAAGATCTCTGAAGTCAAATGGCTATGCGGAAAAGAGAAGACTGCTCAATTACAAAGGTAAGAGCTATTTCAAGAACAGCTCAGAGCTGTTGATAGAAAATCTACTAGCTACAACTTCCCTGTGTGCTTGAGTAATAATGCCTGAATATTGTAATAGGAACTAAAAAGAGCAGAACTTGCTGCCCAACACAAAGCCAGTGCAGGAACCTGACACTTCAAGGCCACCCAGCAGCTTGATAGAGAAGCGCCATCCGCAGAATTGTTCAAATTGGACTTCATCATCAGCTCTTGAAGCAAACAGAAGCAACCACAGACAGCCTACTGTTTTCTGCCCCCTCGATCATGAGGGCAGAATTGAACCCCTCTTCCCCACTGGCATGAGAATGACCCTGGCTCTCAAAAGCAATACCAGGCATCCTCCAACAGGCATTAGAAAAATAAAAGGCATGTCATGGTAACAGGAATCAAATCATATCTATTGTACTTTGGGGTTTCTTAAAAGACTCATATATACATATGATGGATCATTTGGTTCCCCTAGTATCAGAGCCAGCTGCTTTTTGAGACAGTAGCTGTAATTGTGTTGAAAGGTTGATTTATAGGAACAAATACAGTAGTGTTTATCAAATGTTAGTTCTATGGGCTGAGCTTCATGTTTTCAAACAATTGGACAATGCAGAGTGGTAGTGGGTCGTAGAATACACTAGAGGGGAATGGGAGAAAATGTAGAAAATTCTTAACACCGCTCCTATTCAACATTGTGCTGCAAGTCTTAGCCAAAGCTGTTAGACAAGAAAATGAAATCAAAGGAATCCAGATTGGTAAAGAAGTGAAACTCTCACTATTTGCAGATGACATTATTTTCCAAATCTTTTTTTTTTCCAAATCTTAAATACTTCACACACACCAAAAAAACTGTTGGAAGCAGTTGAAAGATTTGGCAGTGTAGCAGAATACAAGACTAACATACAAAAATCCATCATTTTCCTGCTTAGTAACGAAGAAAGCTCTGAAAAAGAAATTAAGAAAATACACTTACAATAGCCATACAAAGAAGGAAATACCTAGAAATAAGCCTAACTAAAATAGCAAGACTTGTACAAAGAAAATTACAGAACACTGCAAGAAACCTACACAATGGAAAAATAATCCATGTTGACAGGGGAACAGCTAGAGAATTAAAATCAACAACGCGAGGACGCAGATATCATGGGGGTGTTGGAGCAACATCAATCTAGCTGAGAGGAATTACTAAGAGGCAGAAGAAGGGCGAGCGTGAGGGTGGGACAGGAGGAAGGTAAAAGAAAACAGAGGAAAGATCTAGGAAGCAAAGTTATGGATAGAGGTATAAACATAGGTATGTACATATGTAAATATAGTAATTAATAAAAATAGCGATATTGACCCATGTACATATATTTATATGGCAATACATCGAGGAAGTGGATAGACTTTGGGGCTCTGTTCAAGCCCTCCCTCAACACAAGAACACTTTGTTCTAACAACCTGGCATTCTGTGATGCTTACCCTCCAGACATGATCACTGAAGACAAAAGGGGTGCTTAAGCAAATGTGGTGAAGAAAGCTGATGGTGCCCAGCTACCAAAAGATATAGAGCAGTGGTTCTCAACCTGTGGGTTGTGACCCCTTTGGGGGGCAAACAACCCTTTCACAGGAGTTGCTTGATTCATAACAGTAGTAAAATTACAGTTATGAAGTAGCAACAAAAATAATTTTATGGTTGGGAAGTCACCACAATATGAGGAACTGTATTAAAGGGTCGCAGCATTAGGAAGCTTGAGAACCACTGATATAGAATATGGGGTCTTGAAGGCTTGAAGTTAAACAAGCAGCCATCTAAAAGAGAAGCAACAAGCCACATGGAAAAAGCACACCAGTCTGTGTGATCATGAGGTGTCAGAAGACCCCAAACAACAACAAAAAAACATTGTTGAGAATGAGGGGGGAGTCGTTGCAGATCTGATCTTAATTAAACTCACGCTGATCTTAATTAAACCCATCTGTAGACAATAGGACATCCCCTCACAGAAGGGTCACAAGGAAGGGATGAAACACCCAAGATCTCTCTGGTTTTTTGAGGCTTCCTCACCACCCACTATCATGACCCAGTCCTGCCTTTCAGTTCTGGCAAGACCAGAGCTGGTACACTGGTACAGATAAGGGCTCAAGGCACATGGAACCCAGGTCAGATAAACCCCCCGGGAAGAGAAATGGAAGTGGTGAGAGCAGGAGGGGAGGGGAATGGAGGGGAGGCAGGGAGGATCGACCGCAGTGATCCAGACATAACCACCACCACCCCAGGGGGACGGGCAACAGAAACGTGGGTGAAGGGAGAGAGCAGTAGGTGTAAGATATGAAAATAATAATTTCTAATTGATCAAGGGGTCACAAGGGGTGTGAGGGGAGGGAAAAAAGAGGAGCTGATACCAAGGACTCAAACAGAAAGTAAATGTTTAGAAAATGATGATGGCAGCATATGTACAGATATGCTTGATACAATTGATGTATGGATTGTTATAAGAACTTTAAGAGACACCCCCCCCCAATAAAATGATCTTTAGGGGTGAAAAAAAAGAAGAGGAAGACTCTATGTTCTTGAATGTCGTTGTTAGGTGTAGTCCAGTCAGTTCCAACTTCGATTGTATCACAGAGGGAAACGCTGCCCGCCCCTGCGCCAGCCTCACAACTGTTCCTACTTTGAAGCCCATTGCTGCAGCCACCGTGTCAATCCATCGTGTCAAAGGTCTTTCTCTTTTTCACTGACCTGCTACTTTATCAAGCATGATGCCTTTTTCCAGGGCTGGTTTCTCCTGATCACATGTCCAAAGTGAGTGAGATTACGTCTTGCCCATCTTGGCTTCTAAAGAGAATTCTAGCTGTACTTCTTTGAAAATAGCTTCTTTTGTCAATCTATAGTACTTTCAATATTCTTTGCCCATGCCATAATTCAAATGCATAGATTCTTCTTCAGTCCAATAAAAAAGAACAAAATCAAAAACAATGTTTTAAGTCTACTGAAAAGTCACTGCACTCTGAGACCCAGAATAGATCACAGTAAAGGGGGTTGGCATCACCAATTGTCTTAATATCCCTGCTTTGGACTGTAGATTTCTACATATCTCAAACTCTTCCTGGAGAAAAGGACTCGGTGTCTCGTGTCTTCAGAGTCCTAGTGTGTGGTAACATCTCTCCTACTCCAAACTTGGCTATGGAAAAGGCTAGCCAATCTACAGAAAAGCCTACTGGCACCAGGAAATAAATGTGGTTTCCAGAAGTAACATTAGCGTCTCAGGGAAAGAACTAAGCCCAAGCTGACTGGGGCACATTGCAAATGCCTGTATCAGGCTTCAGAAGGAAGCAATGAAATGCATGCACAGAAGTCCCTTTAGTTACCTTCATCTGCTTCACATGGCCAATGCCTCCAGGGCTCCCATTACCTCTGATTGCTTTTTCTTCTCTTTTAACACTAGCTGGTGTCTCCAATACAATACTCAATAGGATTAATGAGGCTGGCATCCTTATCTTCTTCCTCTTTTTAAACAGAAACACCTGAAGTTTCTTCACTAAATATAATATGTATTGTTAGGGTTTGAGAGCTAGCATCTTATCAAGAGGTTTCTAAAACCAAAGCGGGAAAGAAATCCAGAACATTTCATTTGGGTCAGATTCTTTGCTGTAGAAAGCACTGTAAAAAGATACCACGGCAAAACAGGCTGCTGATCAAGCTTCTCTGGGTCCGCCCCATGATACACCCACATTGGTAAAGAGCCACTGTAGAGACATGCGTTGCAGGATACAAGCCCCCCCCCCCACCCCGGCCCCCAAAGTTTTCTTCAACTAACTAGCTCCACTCAGGAGGAAGGAAAGGAAGCTCTTATCCGCTGAGAGATTGGGGTGTAGGCCCTTTGAAAGAGTTCCTTAAAGGTTGATACCCTGATTCAGCAGCCACTTCACACCATGATTTGGCAACTCAGGGCATTGTTCCCATAGGAGCACCCAAATTCCCAAAACCTGGAAGGAAGGCTGTTTTACTCAAGGCGTGTTTTACTGAAACAAACCCTAAGAACTTTGTGCAATCGAAATGCCAGTCCTCTTACTGTCTAGGTGGGAGCTTGTCCTTGTGTAGAGAATTGCTCACACCAGGAAGCCATCTGCCGGTAACTCCGCTCCCCGGACGTGTTGGATGAAGTCCTAGACAGAGGGGAGGGACCCCAGAGAGAAGCTCCTTCTGGCACCTGTTCTTCCCACTCCCCACCCTTGGCCAAAGGAGATCCTGCAGAGAAGGGGATCGAGGCCCGAAAGGCCTGCAGAAGAAAGCTGCCCTCCACACGGGGATGAAAAGCGGGCCCAGCAGAGAGCCCACTTCCTTTGTACTCGTGGCTCTGCCCTGGTTTCGCAATGGAGAGGGGCCTACTGCTTCTGCCACTTGATGCATCAGTGCTGGTTGTCCAGCTTTGGAACCTCCCTGAGTCTCCTCATAGGCCAGATAGGGATTGAAATGGCCTCTCTCAAAGGGTTATTCGGGAAGGAAAAAACAAAACAGAGACAAACCACCCCAATGGCTAGTGCTAAAAACAAAACCAAGAAATATCAAACCAATACAAAATCAAATATTGGCTCCGGCTTCCCATGAAGGCACCGGTAGCCGGGCCCACCCGGCCCCACCCAAGGGAGGTTTCAAGCCCACTTCAGCTCACTTTGGGGTGTGACTAAACTCACACCTATTTCTCCCAAACACCCTCCCCGAGGCCTCTTTCTTCCCACCCTGACCACCCACAGCAATTTGGGGCTGCAGACTCTCAGGGTGCAATTGAAACTGAGAACCCAGACAAGCCTCCTCCTGGGCTTCAGGCATGTCTGCCCTGAGGCTGTGGCCAAGGAACTGACCATCTCCCACCCCCAGGGCAGCTGGACAGTAGGGGGGGGGCCCACTGGCCGGAGGGACAAGAGGGGGAGGGGAAGTGGGGCTGGAGCCTCTCCTCAAGGAAGGGGAGCCTCCATAGCTGCGGCAGCCATACTGGCAGCCACCTCCTCAATGCACAGCATAGATCATGTGTTTCACGACAGTTGCACGTGCAAACTGTCGAACAAGAAGCTAGTCAAGAAGTGAGATAGTAGTAGGTGTCTCTCACACCCACACCGAAATTTCTGTTTTCATTCAGTGAGAGACATAGCCAGGGATATTTTGATGATGTAATGATTTTATCCATCCATCCTTCCATCTATTTCTGTATCTATTTTAAGACGATTTAACAAAATATGAAGGCAGCCAGGAAAGGTATGCCTAAATAAGACAGATAAATTAGGTATAGCACTCTTTGAACTTTTAATAGTGTGATAGCAAAAATCTTCACCATTTAGGCTTCACTTTTCTATTTAGGCTATCATGAATTGGAATGAACCAGAGGCCAGTGGGTTGGGTTCGGTATCAGCCTAGAAAATCCCATGACCCGGTCAAGCAGTTGTAAACTGCCTACCTCTTTTCATGTTCTGAATTGTCCATCAAATGGGCTGTGCTGGCTCAAGTCCCCAAAGTGTCAGGTGGTTAATAACTAGCAAGGACTCTAGCATGAGACCAAAAATACAAGCAATCTTCATTGTGCTTTATCCAGGTTTAAAATGCCTTTTTACAAATCTTTAGCTCATGGGGATTTAGGCTGAATTCTCCAGGTCAGGAGCCAAGAAGACGGGCGGGCCTCTGTGACCCGCCCCAAACTGTCAACTGTCTGGCCCCAAACTGTCAACTGTCTGGCTCCGAGCAGAGGGCTGGATAAGGAAATCTTTTCCCTTGGCATCAGCTCTTTTGCTCAGCTGCCAGAGATCAAATTGCCAGTTCCTGGTTTTTGCTGCAGCACGGAAGTCCCTGAAGCCCTTCTATGGCTGGGTGGAGAACCCAAGGTTTAAGTCAAGTCACCTTTACGTGCCCCAGAAATCTCAGCGGCCGGATCTGCCTCAATCGATGAACTAAGGGGCTACTTTGTGGGTTCATATGTTGCATGGGGTTTTCCTGCCAACTACCATTTCTCAACTCTCCACTGCCTTGTTCTTCTTTTGTAGCTGAGGAAACACAAAACCGTATCCCCTTGCTCAGGACTACAGACATGTCAGTCTCCCTCAGCCCACCCCCCAACCCCCAGCAGTTCCTGTAACTGACACAATATCTTGTTTGTAAATTGCAACCTCCAAAACTGTCTCCTCCAAGAAGCCCCCAAGGATTGCCTCCCTCACCCCATCTCTTGCATCAGGCTGCCAGTGCCAAGGGGGTCATTGCCCCTAACCAATTTTGAACACAGGAACCAACTGGAGATAGGTGGATGTTGACTCGCCTCTTCACACGCAGTGTCCTTCGTAAAGGATGCACAACTTTAGCCGTCACAAATCCCTAGTGGACACTTCAAGCCCACCTTCATCCTGGTCCCTGTAGGTGGCAACAGGGAAAAGAGATTCCTTAGAAATTCAATCAAAGGCGATCGCGGTGAAAGCTAAGACTCCTGGCATCTGGCCCTTTTGGATGCAAGGTAGCACTCCCATGAACAGAATCACCCAATTTATTAATCAAACATGACTACAAAAATTACCTGGCTTTCATCAACCACTGCGCTCAGGTCTGAGGGAGCCCCAGCTGCCTTGGAGTGCTGCCGGTCAAGGAACCTGCCTGTACCTGGAAAGCCATCATCAACAATGGTGCAGACTACTGTGTGGAAGCACATATCCATCCATCACTGCAGAATGTCCCTGAAAACCAGCAAATGCAACCTGCCGCTCTCCAGCAAAAGGTCGGAAAAGGACGAAAGAAGCTTCGACTGTTTGAATACCTTCTTGAATCCCTGCGTAACCCGGATATGGCTTCTTGTATTCAGTGGGTAGATAGAAGCAAGGGCATCTTTCAGTTTGTGTCAAAAAACAAAGAGAGACTTGCAGAACTTTGGGGGGAAAGGAAAGGCAACCGGAAGACCATGACTTACCAGAAAATGGCCAGGGCATTACGGAATTATGGAAGAACTGGGGAAATCATCAAAATCTGGGGAAAACTAACTTACCAGTTCAGTGGGGCCATTCTCCAAAGACTTTCTCCTTCTTATTTCTTGGGAAAAGAGGTCTTCTACTCACCGTGCGTTCAACCTGAACAAGAATATCTCGGTTTAAATATTGGAATTCAAGCTATAATCATCCATGTGCCAACTACCATGAGCTAAGTGACCCTAATTGCTAGCCATACCCACATATTTAATGACTTCCTGGCACCAGAAGCTTCTACCAGCTAGGATTCTTCTTTTAAGGCAAATACTGAAGAGAAGAAAATAAATCAGTTAACTTGTTGCTATCTTTGCTAAAACAGCATCCAGCCTATACTAACATTGTTGGAAATACAACCACCTTCCTTGATGACCCAAGCAGCATGCTATAGACAAGTGGGACTTTAGACTTTGTTCCTTTGCGGTGCACAACATCCTTCATAGACCACATCAGAAGGATTCATTTGGAAATCCCTCTAAGTAAACTGGATTTTACCTTAAACACACGCCTATGGCAGATTAAAGGGACTGAAATGCCCCAGGAACTTAGAGGAGCAGATGACAATAATCCCAAATGTATGGATTTGGAGGTCATTGGACTATGGTTCAAATTTCCTAATCTGAAGGTGCCCAGTAATTGGAAATTTAAGACTACCGTGTATTTTCTGTTTTCTTTGCTTTTAATCTCTTTGCTTCTAAACTCTTTGCTTTGGTATGGCATGTCTTGTCCAAGAGGCCTAGTTCTGCCTGAGTGAATGAGTATTATTAAAAGCTTTATTGTCCTAAAAAAAAAAAAAGAAATTCAATTAAAGGTAAGCAGAATTAATAATGGTAAATCCACACACACACCAGCACACACACACACACACTAACAACAAATCCAATGATGCATTTTCAAGTGGAATATAAAGTACTGGCATAAATTTTCCTACCCAGCCATCCAGACACACATACATCACCAACCACCACCACCACCAGAGTCCACGCATCCACATAAAACAGTTCTCCCAAAGACCAACATTCTCAACCTGCTTTGTGTTTACGGGGGGGGGGAGCAGACTTTGAATCTTTTTCAAAATCTAATTCAAGCCATGGAAGAGGGTGCTTATACACATCACTCAGTTGCAGAGATACATAGGCAGACCATGTTAGGAACCTTGGCTTAGTGATTCTGGTTGACAGCCCCCATCCTTACCCACCACTAACACTCTTATCTCATATCCTGAGTAAGAAAAGCAAAAACTTTCTCAAGTCAAAGCCTGGGAATCCAGTTTGTTTGAGGTTCTGGTGAGAGCGGCCTGTTCATCATCTGGCCTTTCCACGTTGATGGACCCTTGGGGAAATTGCTAGAGAGGATGACTGGGGAGTTATGTTTGATCATTCACTAATCCACAGAGCACAGAGTAGGAAGCCCTGTCTTTCTCCACAGAACTCCTGGTGGTTTCAAACCACAGACTTTGCAGATCACAACCCAAGGCATAGCCATTACGCCACCAAACCGAACCGAACAGAGAAACAACCAAACTGAATTTATTAGAGGCCAGTCTTAGAAGCCACTCCAACAGTTAAGTGAAACTGTCTAAGAAGGCCAGACGATGAACAGGCCCCTCTCACCAGAACCTCAAACCAAACTGGACAGCAAATACTTTTTGAGCGCTTCCCCATGGCAATTTCCGCAAGGTTTTAAGCTTGCTTTTTCACTTAGAGATGCTAACTTCAGATTACACACAGGTGAGCCATAATTCCAGGGCTTCCTGTTCTGCAAATAGTTACCATCTCGGGAACTCACAGGGGGCAGTGGTAACCTGCCCTTTGGGGTCACTAGGAGTCAGCATCCACTCGATGGCAGGGAGTGTGGCTTTCTTGATCAGTTTTGGGGTGTTTACTGACAGGACTCCATTGTTCCAGGGCCGGGACTCCACATTCAGATGCAATACCCTGGACCCCAAGCTCTGTGGATTAGTGAATGATCAAAAGTAACTTCCCAGGTCATGCTGTGCCCTTGTTTCCAGGCCTGAGCCCAAGGGTCAGTTCAGTCCTTTGTGAGGGCTGTGCCCATATTCAGTCCACACCCTTTCACTGTCTCCTTCTCCCTGGGCTGGAAATCCCTTTCTTTTGAAAACTGTTGATAAAGGAAAAGTATTTCCCTCTGTGCTGGGATTTCTTCTAGTGTTCCCTCTTTCCTCCTTGCCCCATGGGTCTACCTAGCATACCGGTTGTAGACACCAAGGTTAATAAGGAAATACTGCAGAAGGAATCTACCATGACTTACCTGTGTGTCAAATGCTGGCCGGCTGGTCCCTTCCTCAATTTCCAGTTGTCAAGGGACTATCTCCCACACAGTGAAAGCTCAAAAGGCAAGGAGTTAATTAGTGTATATTAATCCTTCTAAGCTCTGGCAGCTAGTGGAGATAGCTGAAGTGGGCTGATGTATCACTATAGCCAACAGTTATTCTAAGTTGAGGCTGAGTTGAACTACGGTGGTTTATGACCAAAAGGGCATATTTTGAGCAACTTTTTCTCTGAGTTGAGTTCTACAAATGTCTTGTTCTGTCAACTACTTTATGATTTAATTAAATTGGAAAGTTGGGAGCAGAGGCAAAGCAGAAAGCTTCCAAAATCAGGACAGAACCTGAATGTGGGGCCAGATGTACTCTTTTTTTAAAAAAAAAAATTTATTGGGGGCTCTTACAGCTCTTATAACAATCCATACATCAATTGTATCAAGATATTTGTACATATGTTGCCATCATCATTTTCTAAACATTTACTTTCTGTTTGAGTCCTTGGTATCAGCTCCTTTTCCCCCTCCTTCCTCTCCCACCATTGTGACCCCTTGATCAATTAGAAATTATTATTTTCATATCTTACACTGACCGCTATCTCCCTTCACCCACGTTTCTGGGTTCATTCCTCAGGGATGGGGATTATGCATTAATCACTGTGATCCGTTTCCGTTTCCTTCCCTCCTCCCCACATATTCTCCCTAGCCTCCTGGTCTCACTACTCCCAATTCTGCTCCCGAGGGGTTTATCTGACCTGGATTCTGTGTGTTGTGAGCTCTTATTTGCATTAGTGTACATGCCCCGGTCTACCCAGAACTGGAAGGCAGGACTGGGGTCATAATAGTCGGGGGTGAGGAAGCCTCAAAGAACCAGAGGAATAGTGTGTGTTTCATCGGTGCTATGCTGCGCCCTGGTGGCTCATCCTTTCCTTGTGACCCTTCTGTGAGGGGATGTCCTATTGGCTACAGATGGGTTTGGGGTCTGCTCTGATCCCTCTCATTCTCAACAATATGTTGAAACTGCTCCTCAGGAGAAAAATGAAGCTTTCTGCTCCCAGAAAGATTTCCAGTTTAGAAACCCCACTTCAGTTGGGGTTAGAAACCCACTCTATGTTGAACTGACTCGGCAGCAGCAGGTGTGGTTTGGGAATGCAGGCCTTGAGGCTTTCACCAACAGCAGTCATACCACACGCAGGGTCTAGTTCTCTCTCTCTCTCTCTCTCTCTCTCTCTCTCTCTCTCTCTCACACACACACACACACACACACACACACACACACCTATCTTCCTAGTTCCCCAAGAATCACTTCTAAGACATTTTGTTTGGAAATTAAAATTTAGCTTAGAGAAAAGTACCACTATTCCTTGGGTTGGGAAGAGAGTCATAAAAGGTTGCGGAGAGGGTTGGAGGAACACACGGTAAGTGGGTTAAGGCTCGTGAGAGGTAGGAAATTGGGCGTGTGGGGGGGAGTGGGGAACATAGAGATGATTCCCTTCCTTTGAGTTTCTAACCCTCCCTCAGCCCCAGGAAGCTGATACCACAGGAGAAAAGAAACTGAGGAAGCTCAAGATCTTAATGACTTTATTACTCTGCAGGTACAAGTCCCGGGAGCCCAGGCCCCAGGCCCCCCAGCCCAGCTACTCCTTGTGGCTGTCTTCATGGGCTATCACACCCATCTTTACCACCAGGATGAGAAACTCCTGGAAGTTTATTGCATTGTCACAGTTGATATCCAACTCTTTGAACCAGGCGTCTGCGCTCTTTATCTGCCAAGATTGAGGTGGAGGGATACAAGAGTGAGGGGTGCAGCCTGCACTAGGCAGGGAGGACCACAGCCTGGCATCATCATAGGCCGGCAGAGAAGCCCACCACACCCACTTTCCTCACCTTCAAATAACGGGGACCCTCCACCTCTAAGAGTTTCTTCATGTCGTTTCTGTAGAGAGCATGATAGTTCCCCTGCAACAGGGAGTATTTGTGGTAGACACCAATGAGTTGGTTTAGCGCCTTCTCCAGGTCGGTCAGCATGATGCCCAAGGTTTTGCCTCACCTGGAAGAAGGGAGCCCATGCAGAATCTCAGGATGGGGATGGCATACCTCTGCCCAAAGAAGCATGAAGAATGCCGGCGCGGGGGAGGGGTGGGGGAGACACACACGGGGGTCATCCCCCAAAGTAATGGTCTGGCCTGTCCCACACCATTTACAAAACTCATCCCCATGGTGACTGTAACCAGGGGGGAGGGGGGAGGATACAGGTGTGGGAAGGGCAGGTCCCCACACATGCAATTACCCGCTAGCTCTCCTCGCGCCTACCTGCTTAAAAGAGGACATGCTTCCCAAGCTGCCCCTGCCTGCTGCAAAGGGACTTAAAGACGCCACCCCAGCGGGCTTCTGGCCATCCCCGTCTATCTCCAGAAGCTCAGGATCTTGGCTCCCGCAGCTTCCTCACCCACTTGCTCCCTCTGAATCCATTCCTCCGTTCCCCTGACCCTCCCAGGGGAAGCCCAGAGTCGAGGGCAGACCCTCACAGTCCCACTCACCACGTCTTCTCTCCAAAGCAGACTTGACAGCAGACATTCAGCATTGAGCATCAGCTCTCTTTTATAGCAGGTAGGCTAACCCAGACGCCCAGGCCTGGGGCTGTTCAGAGACATGATCCCTGCAGGTTGCTAAAGCCACTGGTTTCCCAACCAGGTGAATGTGGCAATAACTTCTGACAAATGAGAGAAGAGGAAGAGAGGAAAGAGGAAGTCATTGCCCAGCAGTAGTACCCGGCAGGAAAGCCAGGAAGAGGCCTCGGGCTTACCCGGCACCCACCAGCCCTGTGCAGCCAGGACTCCTGTCCCTGAGGTCATTCTCTTGCTTCTGATGCTGCTGCTGTGACCAGCTCCATGCATTTGTGGCCACAGGTGAAGCATGCAGTGAAGTCCTTAACTACTGACCCAACGGGTGACAATTCAGACCCTCCCAGAGGTACAGCAGAAGAAAGGCCTGGTGATCTGCTTCTGAAAGGTGTTTGAAGGTAGATCCCAAACTCCACGATAATTTAAGGAGCACATTTACTAAGTCTTAAAAAGGAGGAAGGCAAACAAACACCAAGTCATAAAGACATCATCCGGCCATTTGCATAAAGTCAAAATAGCGTCCGTTCGAGGCCTTGTTGAGATACAGAGCTGTAAAAAGTCCATGGTAGGGCAAAGAACACTGTCGAAAAAGCATGGCAGATCAATTCATCACCATTTCAGGTGGGACTACAGAAGCAGGAACCATTGGGACACGGCACATGATTAAATAGAAGGGCTTGCAAGATTGGTCCAGGGCCTCACAACCGAGGCAGTCAGGGTGCCACTGAGAGAGCGTGACTATGCCACCCCTGTGCTGTCCCCAGCATGGTGATGTCCACCAAGGACACACCCAGGTAAGCCCTCAAGAAAGACTGCCCATCCCTGGGCTGGCTGGAGAGGGTGGAAGAAATCTATTTTCCAAATGCACGCTGCCTGCGGCCAAGGTTTCAGGCATCCTTGGTTCCTGAGCAGAAGGAATTCAATGGAGACGTGACCGATGTGGGGACTCTGCGAATGGATTGCAGGCCATCCCCATCGTCCCTAGCCTTCTGCAAATGGAGGTGCTCTGAATGTCATCTCTAATACAACGGTCGGCATCATAAAACTACTAAGGAGCCCAGTTCTACCCTGGCACCCGTGGGTCACCAGGACCAGGAATCGGTTCCATAGCAACCGGGTTGGCTTTCAGCTGTAAGAGCAAGAGAATCAAAGTTGAGCGCATCACTTTGCGTGTCTGTGCACAAACACCCTCTTGCCTGGCTTGGGCTAGAGCTGAAAGAAGACTCAAAGGTCCACCTCCCCAAAGGTTAACCTTTGCCTTAGCTGGGGGTCTTCGGGAATGAGAGGCAGAGTGCTCTCCTTGTTTTATGTGGACCATTGGACTCTGTGTAGATGTGTGAGGGCTAAATCAGTTCCTACCCTGTGACCCACGTCCCTCCTAAAAGCTCCTGCAGCGTGACTCTGGGAGTGCACTGGGCCCCTGGGGGATGAAGGCTAAGTGGGGTCCCTCTGTACTAGACAAAGCCCCCAATCTCTGCACACTCTGCGTAAACAGCAGGAGGGACCCTTCATCCCTCTCTGGACCCAGGATCCTGGGCTGCAGAGAGGAACACTGATGTGAGTGTGTTTGTGCGTGTGAGTGTGCACACACGCGTGTACGTGCACACCCACAGTGGTGGTTGGGGTTCTTTGGAAAAGAGGAAGTGGCTAAGTCCGCTCCCCACCCCCTCCCAGAGTTTCAGTAGAACTAAGCCCCCCTACCCAAACAAAATGCCACTTGAATTAACTATCATCTCTCCACATGGAAGAATGTGATACTAGACAATACTTCATATCCATCTTAATCTCAAAAGAGCCTCAGAATACGTCGATCAGGAAGATCTGAGACAGATCCACTCAGTCTACAGAGGAGGAAGCTGAGGCCCAGAAAGGTGGATTGGTTCACTCTGTTTCCCAATGAGATGTATCATAGCTGAGACTGATACCAGAAAGCCCGGCTCGAGGGATCCAACAAGATTGTAATTCTCTTAGGAAAAGTCCACTCATCAGTCCAGAGCAAACTCGCTGCCCTTGTGTCATTTCTGACAGGTAGCAACCCTATAGGACAGGGTAGAACTGCCCCTGTGAGTTTCCCAAACTGTAACTCTCTAGGAGAGTAGAAAGCCTCCTCTGTCTCCTGTGGAGCCGATAATGGTTTCAAACTGCTGACCTTGTGGTTAACAGTCCACACCTAGTGCGCAGTGCCACCAAATCGTTGATTCCTAAAAAACAGACAAACTCAGTGCCATCGAGTCACTTCTTACGTACAGCAAACCTGTAGGTCACGGTAGAACCACCCCTGTGGGTTTCTGAGATGGTAACTCTTTATGGGAGCAGAAAGCCAGGTCTTCCTCCTGGGGAATGAAATGGTGGCTTTGAACCGCCAACCTTGTGGACTGCAGTCCAGCGCCTAACCAAAGCAACCTTCAATCATTTTTGGAATAAGGCAGAATATAAATAAGCGAACCAAACACAGTCTAGCATCGTTGGCAAAATGTTGTTCAAAATGGCTGAGTGACCATTGGAGTCCGCGGAGATGAGGGCTGGTTCTGGTCTACACACGAGAGCTTCTCGACAAAGGTCAAGCGTGAGGACAGTGACCCCTCGGTGTCCAGTGGCTCCAGCCTCGAACGTTCCACGCCTCAGGCAGAAACATTGCCAAACCATCTGCTAGGTGTCCGTAATGTTGCTGGATAGTGGAACTGAAAATCAGACTTGAACAAAATGGTCCTGGCCCCGAGTGAGTTCCGCAGCTGCATCTCAGAGCAGACACAAGGCGGGATGCTTTAGCCTAAGCACCTCTCACTCAGACAAGATAGAGTGCTTGTGGTAGTGCGTTAAGACGCTCCTGGTTGCAGGTTTGTGTGTGCGTGTGTGTTCTCTATTTGTGCAAAACATCATAACCATGGCTCCAAAGAAAGTCCGTGATAGATACTAGCAGAAGCGGTAAGGAGAAGGTGAGTTAGACAGAGAATCACGATAGAGTTGGAGAAAGAAAAATTGGCGAAGTTCCGATCAGGTTGCTGCTGGTCTGATTTGGTAACTGATCATAACATGGCTAAGTTGACATTATCAACATTTTTTAATTGGTTTTTTTTTTTAGTAAAGAGGTTAATATAAAGGTGTGAGATCATTAACCAAGAAACAAAGAAGCCATCAAATATCATTGAACTATTGAATTGCATGCTAACTGGATGAAGTGCCAATAAAGCTGTTTAAAAGAAGAAGAGCCCATCAAAGAGGTTGAAAAGTTCCTGTTACTTTGGATAAATCAAAACCAACTCGGCGGCAATAGTGTGCCCGACACAGTGCTATGTGAGAGTGCTGAAAGCCGCCACAGCGATTCAAAGTTCTAGAAAAATGCATCTGTAAGGGTAATTTTTGAGCCAATTGTAAGGATAATTTGGAGAATCGATTATTTGGTTTTCCATGATTTCTTCTGGAGAAAAAATGTTCAGCTCTTGAACTTTTGCTGCTCCAACACGAATTTGGAGCAGATTGAGTTTGACAACCAAAGTATCATCCCTCTTTGTCGCCAGGCACTAGCCTCTGGGGCTCGGCTAACAGCAGTTGACGAGAACACATCATAATTTCAAAGTGTTTTGGACATTCAACACTTAGCTCATTGGATGAAGGAGCCTTGGTGCTGCTGTCAGTTAGGCATTGGGCTGCTAATCGCAAGGTCAGTGGTTCAAACCCACCAGCTACTCCTTAGAATGAAGAAAAGACTGTCTTCTCCCTAATTGTACAGATTGACACTCTCAAAAACCCTGTGCAGGGTCTCTGTGAGTCACCACGGAGGCAGTGGCAGTGGGTCCGGTTTGGGTTTAATTCACTTAATATTCCCAGAAGCCTCGTAAGGCAGGTGTGACAGTAAGGTTACGCCCGTCAGGTCTGACAGAGGAGGAGACAGAAGCTCGCGCAGTTGGTTGCTCATGGTGTATGGGCACATGCACTGCTTGGCTTTGCAGGTTAAGAATCAATCAGTGCCCATTAGAAAAAGCACCGTGGCCTTCCTGAGACTCCCCTGAGCATCTCTTAGCATCGAGATCCAGCTCATGCTAACTGACCTCTCAGATGGAGGGATGGTGAAGACTATATAGCTGCCTTCCTGGGCCCCCACACCTATGGGAGACGCCTCCCCTGAGCCCAACCCCCTGGCACTGTCTTGGAAGACACAGTGCTCTTCCTTCAGGGAGTACAGTTCAGCCAGGGGCACTCAGACAGACAAGAACGAGGACTCCCTCCCAGTGTCCTGGGCTCCTCAGTGGGGCAGGCTGACAGGAAAGATCATGAAACACTGCCGTTGGCCCCCACCCCAACAGCATAAGGGGGGCTTCAGAGACAGCAGGAGCCAGGCTGAGTTGAGCCCTCAAAAAATGGGTGTCAGAGATTGGGCAAGCCAGTTGAAGGGCAAACAGAGACTATAATCAGACTGACGGACATGGGGCAACCTGGAGGAGCTGGAGCCCAGGCCTGCTGACCGGAAACAGCTCAATTGTGGCACCTGTGTCCCAACAGGCCTGAGCAGGTGCATCCCGGAGGCTCAAATGCAGGCAGAGCAGGCAGAACTAGTGGAGATCTCTTCCATACAGGCAAGAGGAAGACGAGGGCTGGCCGAACCTCGTGTAGATGCCAGGACAAACGGCCAAGGGGAGGAGACACAGAGCCGGGTCTTGAGTTTGCAACTGTGCAGGCTCCCGCCTCCTACGCTCCTTCCCTTTCAGGACTTGAGCCCCGACACTGAACTTCATGACGGGGCACGGGGGGTGAACGAGGCAAAGTCCTTGCCCTAGTGGCCGACCACATTGACACGAACAAAACCACAGTTAGTGGTTCAAGCTATTCTGATGTGTGGAAACCTTTGTGCACAGGCTGGGCTGGTGCCCCATCGGTTTTTACAGCTCTGGTCTCTCGAGAGCAGTTCACCAGGCCTTTCTTCCAAGATGCCTCTGGGTGGACTCAAACTGCCAGCCTGTCGGTTAGTAGCCATTGCACTTTGGTGGAGGATCAGGATTGTAAACACACCATCACACGGCAGTCCAGTAGAGAACATTCGCACACAGTGGGAGCTCCTCGGAAGGCCCAAGGGGAAGGGGAGTAAGCATGGGCCCACAGGAGTCATTGGCCCAGCTGGTCGTGAAGGGCAAACCCTAGGAGGACTGGCAGTTGTGCAGGAAGGGCAGCCCCTGCAGCCCTCAACTGCAGAACTGGACTGCTGGAAGCAAGCTTCTCCCGGGGCTTAGTGCCCCCCATCCCCACCCCCCGGCCATTGCTCACCTGAGAGAACCAAGAGGGGACCAATTCAAATCCCTAAAATGACAGCTGCCCAGCCGTTGAAAAAGGGTGAGCAGCTGGGATCATCTCTCTGCCTTCTTTTAAATCAGTCAATGTGTTCAGACACCTGTTCCCAGTCCCTTCCTCAAAAAAAGAAAACCTACTAAGATGGGCCCAACCACAAAACCAGCGGTGGCAGAGCCGATGCTGCTCCACTGCGACCCCGTGTGTGTCCGAGGAGAACTGTGCCCACAGGGTTTTCAGTGGGTAATTTTCGGAGCAGTAGACTGCCAGGTCTTTCTTCTGAGGCACCTCTGGGTGGGCTCGAGCCTCCATTCTTTCAGTTAACAGGTGACTATATTCATTGTTACACACACACACACACACACACACACACACACACACACACACACGGACTCAGCAACTCCTAAGGGCAGAGGAGACCCTTCAGAGAGATTGTGCATCACGTGTCTGAACTCAGGGCAGAGACAGGGCAGGAGCAGGCCTCAGGGAGGGTCAGGGTCATGGGAGGAATTGGACCGGTGAGTCATGAGTTTCTCAGAGCGGGGAGTAAGTACCCACATCCTCACTATCTCCGTGAGGAAACCTGGACCGCACCCTCTTCTCCACCAGGAAAGCTCCCTGACTGCACTTCCAAGGATCCGCTGACCCTACCCCCACCCGCTTCCCCGTGGCAGGCGTCTGCTGCTCGGCAAGCTGGATTGTCAGCTTTGAACTGAGTCAACCAAACTCATCCTCCTCCTTGCAGACTGGCTCCCGGCTGATGTCTGCAATCCACATGTCAATTACAGGCATCATCATCGAGGCCAGACGTCTCAGCCTCATTCTACCCTCCCTCCCTCAGTTTCCACCTGGTCTGGGGTCTCTTCTGTCCACTTCCTCCCTTCCATCTCTCCAGCCACTGCCTGCGGTCCAAGCTTCCGCAAGAGCCCCCTAAAGGGTCTCCCGTCTCCCTGCCTCCTCTCTCCTCCATGTCTTCAGCCTCTGCCCTCTCCCCTATGTCCTTCGTGCCCCTTGCTTATTCTGAAAGCACTGCTCTGGTCACAGGACCTTCCTCCTGTCACTTAAACAGCCGCTGGTGGCATAGTGGTTATGTGTTGGGCTGTGATCTGCGAGGCTGACAGTTCAAAACCACCAGCCGTTCCTCCAGAGACAGGCGGGGTTTTCTACTCCCGTAAAGAGTTCGTCTCAAAAAACCACAGAGGCAGTTCTACCCTCTCCTATGGGGTCACTATGAGCCATCATCGACTTGATGACCACGGTTCTAGGGGCTGCCACTGGTCATGGACCCGGAGTGAATGAGTGAATGGCCAAGTGCTCTCCAGGGCAGCCTGTGGTGCTGCCTTCCCAGGAAGATACTCCTCCCTCTCAGAGAGAAGCCGAGGACAGGGCTGTCTGCCCTCAGACAGGAGCTCCCTGGAGGCACAGGGCATGTCTATGAACACCCAAAAAAGATATTGCCCAGAGAAAGGACCAAACCTCCTTCTGAGCTGTGGAGGATGGCGAGAGCATGAGTTGACTGACATCCACACGCATTTCTGAAATTGCTTTATTCTGCTCCCACGCTGCTGTCCCCACCACAGACAGACAGACACACTCCCAACAGAGTGCTCCCCAGCCTCTAGTAGAGGCCGTGCCGGGTGCAGTAGTGAGCACAGAGCTCCCGGTGGTACTGCAGGTGGTAGTCCTTCACCAACTTGCCCAGCACATGAAGGAACTCCTCAAAGCAGATCTGGTGGTCCTGGTTCTTGTCTGCTGCCCGGAACAGCTCCGCGATGTAGTAGGGTTCCTTCCGGCCCTGAGGAGTGGGATGGAGGTCAACACCACCCAGGCACATCACCCACCTGCTGGGACTGGGTCGGGGACGCCCAGGGACTTGAAGGAGACAGAGCCACATGAGAATAATGATGGCAAGGACACATTGGCTAAAAAACAGGCAAAGGGATGCTCCAGTTACGTGGAACAGGCAGGGAGTATGCACAGGGGCTGCTGGCTGTCCCCTCGCTGGGCAACCAAGCCACGCCAGACCTCTCCTCATCCACCAGGAGCAGTTGGTGAGCCTGTCCACCTAGCTGAGCTACAAACTCCATAAGCAAGTCCTTCCCGGAGGCTGGAGATGGGCCTCCGTCCTCCCCACTCTCCCCAAGGGCGTTCAGCCCAGGCCCATCTCTGCAGCCTCAGCCCCAGCCAAGCTGCATGCTGGGATATCTGCTGGGACTCCAGACAGCCTGCCTGCCGCCTCTGCCACACCAGTGCCACACCACAGAGGAGGTGCACGATGAGGGGGAGGACAAAGCCAGGACCCCCAGAACTGCGGAGGAGGTAGTCTTGGAGGGAGGGGAGAGGTGAGCGGATCGTATAGGAGCGGGTAAGAGGCGCTTAAAGTAGAAGGGGCAGTATGGAGAAGGGCAGGACACAGGCTCCGACGGGGTGGGCACTGGGGGCCCTGTACCGTGGCAGGAGAAGCCCCCCTCAGCAGGCCCTGGCTGGTGAGCACAGAGGAGCCTGGCGATAACCTGGAGGGCATCTATAAGGAAGAAGCATCTGTGAGCAGCAATGGGCAAGGGTGTGCCCTCATCCCTGAGGGCAAGCTTGACCTGCTCACCCATCCGCGGCGCCACCCCCACGGTCAACTGTTCCCACTCTCCACACAGCTGGCCTGGCTGAAAAGAGCTGGGGGCCGCCTGCTTTCTTTGAGCAGGCTCGCCCAGGCTGCCCCCAGCACTGCCCACCTTCCCAGGTGTCCTATTGGTCTACGTTGTGGCCACATGGGGGGACCTAAGAGCCCTGTACCCAGAGCCTGGGAGATGCCAGCACTGCCCCACGAGTAGGCTGTCAGAAACTCTGGAAAGAAAAATGTTGCCCTGGACACAGGAGATCCACCCCAAGGACCTCCCATCAAATGGGATCAACACCCACCCCCACCCCCACCCCGCCCATCTCTGATCCCATCCCCAACCCCTCTTGACAATGGCTGCCCCCTCCCTCAGAACTGCACACCAATGAGCTGAGGGCAGCCTTTCTCTACTGGCTGGTTTCCTGAAACTAGCTGCTGGGGGGGGGGGGGGGGGTGGGGGTGGCCAGCAGAGGGAGCTCTCCGGAATGTGAGGATCTCAGAGTCCAGGGTGGGTCTAGAGTCCTCTGGAGACCACACAGACCAGAGTCCCGGCCCCGGAGGTCCAGTTAAAACAGAGTTTGGTCTGTTGACCCAGAAAGCAGCGTCTGAGGAAGGGTCTGGGCCTGGCTCCCCAGAGCGGGTCTGGAGACTCTGAGCACCCTTTGTTCAGGTGGGAGCAGATCGTTGCCCTTCCTCCTTGCCCTCTGGTCCAGAGGGCCAGCTGCAGCCAGGCATGGGGTGGGTAGGCCAGCCTTGAGCTCAACCCGAGGGATTCCTTGAGGCCCCTGAGGGGCAGGTTGCTGACTGAGTGGGCTGTGACTAGGACTCGGGTTTAGGGTTGGTTCTAAGAATACCTACAGGATAAGCCGCAGAATAAAACAGGTTTGGGATTAAGATCGAGTTTCAGGAATTAGCTGTGTTTGGCCTGGACCGGGGCCAGGCAGGAAGGTTCAGGGAAGGAACTGAAATAAAGCTGACCTGGCCCATCCAGGAGGCCACAGATCCAGCCCTCCCCTCACCTTAACTGGAAATGCTTCCCACTCACTTCCACCCCCTAGAAAACCACCCCTACACGCTTCCCCGGCCCCCACCGCAGAGCCCACACACCAAGCTTTCCATGAAGCGGGGCACATTGTCCATGAGCAGGGCCCTCAGCTCCTCCAGCGACAGGGTCTCCACGTCCCCTTCCCGCGCCGCATACTGGTGGTAGCAGTGGATGATGTGGAAGAGGGATTCCTCCACCGGTGTGTCTCTCATGGCGGCCCGGCTCAGGTCAGGGCCCGAAGGCAGCTCTTCAGACTCCAGCTGGGAGCATGTGGGAGCAGCAGGGGGTCTGGGAGGAGGAGAGAGCCAAGGCTGTTCTGGGCCCATTCCTAGCAGAAGGCTCCAGAATCTTCTCTTCCCTGCCTCCATTCCTACACCTCGTCTCAGTGCCCCTTGCAAACTGGTTTCAAGTCCTGCACCTACAAGAAATCTCTCTGTTTAGCCCGGAGCAGAGCTCTGTCTCAGGAGCCAGACCTTGCTGAGAACGAGAGCCATGTCCCTTCTCTTCCAACCTGACTCGCCAAAACACATCCAAGGCCACTGGGCCGACTCCAGCACATGGCCGCCCCGTGTACCAGAGAGGGCAGCTGTTCCGTGGAGCCGCCCCAGCAGCAGACACCAGGCCCCAAGCCTTTCTGGGCGCCCCTGACTGGGCATTCACTGCACAGCGTGGGGCAGCCCCAAGTACAGACTAGTAGTGGAGTGAGCGCAAACCATTGTCCCCACTCATGGAATAAAGACCCTTGGAATCAACGCAGTACTTATGTCATCTTCTAAGGGCAATGCTGTCACACTCGTTAACCCCGTTGATCACTGTTTACTCCACATGGACTATTGCAATAATGACGGGGTTGCCGGGTGCGTGGAGGTAGCTCTGACTCAGGAGTACCCCGGGGGAACAGCAGAAGGAAACCGTGCCCAGCCCTTGGATTGCCTCACGACTGCTCTTCTGTTCCGTCCCATGGTTGAAGACACTGGGTCGATCCATTCTGTTAAGGGTTTTCCTCTTTTCTTTTTTTTTTTTGATGGCCCTCAACTATCATTCTGCTACCCAGAAACTCCAGCCCTGGTCACGTGGGGTGCTGATGTTTTCTTCCTCCACTATAAGCGTCACCTTTGCTCCTACCACTAGCAGGGTGACCCTGTCTCGATGTGATTTCAGCATCTGTACAAGGACTCATCACAAAATCCATACACTTCCTGCAGCCTTAAGAGCCTATGCACTCCTGATCTGTCCCCCCACCCCACGCATTCACGGCCTCTGTGTGCCAGAATGGCCAGCAGCCAGGTCACTGAAAAGCAGAGGGGCACAGCCCGCCCTGGCCACCCTGTAGCTCCCATCCTAGCGCTCTACAAACACTGGCTCTCAATGCCCTGGATCTCCTACTTGGTACTGTGTTGGACCCAAGGGCTGGGAGTTCAAGCCCTCTAGCCTCTCATGAGAGTGGGATAAAGCTGTCTGCTTCATGAAAGATTCTCAAAGCCTGGGAAACCCTGTTGCATGTGAAAGTTGGACATGGAATCAGGAAGACCAAAGAAGAATGGATGCACTCAGAGTGCAGTGCTGGTGAAGAATATCAAGAGTACCATGGACTGCCCGAAGACGAAACAAATCTGTCTTGGAAAAAGGACAGCCATTGTGCTCCCTAGAAGCAAGGATGGCCAGACGGCATCTCACATACTTTGGACGTGCTGTCAGGAGAGACCAGTTGCTATAAAAGGAGGTCATAGATGGTGAAGGAGAGAGGCAACGGGGAAGCCCCTGGGCAGCACGGACTGTCCCAGCACTGCGGCTGCATTCAGTGGCTCAAACATGAACACTCTTGGGAGGAGGGCATGGGGCCCAGCGAGGCTTCTTTCTGGTATACATAGGGTCGCCATGACCAGGAACTGACCTAACAACAGAAACAACTCCCGACACGGGGGTCCTCAGCTCCAGGGCAGTGGGTTTGGTGGGAAAATGGGCAGCTGGCCATCCAATTAAAATCATCCAATGAGAACCCTATGGTCACAATGATCTGAGGGGCACAGGACTGGGTAGCACTGTTTCCCATTGTGCATGGAGTATCCATGGGTCAAGGCCAACTCGAACACAGCTAAGAACAGCAAGGCCCTTTGCAGCCTCAGCCGTGCACTAGGACATCCATCAGTACTGCATATTCTCGAAAACAGGTCAATGGCCCATCTGCCTTCTAGAACCTGCACAGCTCCAACACAGCCCTTCCGCATCCCCTCCCCCTCATGACTCTCTCCAGGGGACCACTCACCTGTTGTTGCTGGGGTCGGGCTGCTCCGGGCCAGCAGCCCTGGCCTGTGGCTTCTCCTGGAGGTTCCCCAGGGCTCAGGCAGGTGTCGACTGTGTGTGCAAGGGACTGGCCACCGAGCCCCACATCTTACCCATCCTCCGTGCCAGGTGCTCACAGGTTCACCCACAGCAAAACAGGGCCTTTATTTAGGCATCCTTGGGATGACATCACGTGACATTTGCTTCCTAGAATTAACTCGGTCGGTTTCAGGGACCCACCTTCCCTCTGAGCCTGATCTGAGGCATCTAAGAATCACACAGGCCGTATTACCCATCTCCCTGCCCCACAGAGCTTATCCTCCTTGCTCCAGGGCTTGGGTGGAGGCCAATGAACAACTTAAATACATCTTCCTTACATGTCCTCCTGCAATTAGTGAACCCCAGACCCCATAGCAAGGAAGCATATTCACGCACTCACTCATTCCACAAAAACTCAAGTATCTACAGGGAGCCCTCTATGTGAGAGGTCAGCTGAGTCCACATGGAAGCAGCACACCATCATCAGTCACCAAATAATTGGAATCTATAATCTGAAGTTAAAGGAGGGATCCGTATCAGAGCCTAAATTGTGAGACTCCAGAGTGCAGAAGGCGATGGATGACAGTGGAACCCAAGATTCATCTGTGGAACTCCATCGGAAATAAGCCTCCGGAGAACTCCCCCTGTCTACAATTGAGGGATGGGAGGAAAGTGGTCACTAAACAGAGATCTTGGGAGAGAGTTGGACAGAAGATCAAAGGGGTAAATCTGACCTGAACAGTTAAAACTGTGTCAGGCGATCCCCCCTAGGATGCAGGCTGGACCTGATCTGGTTTTCAAACGTTTCTGTATTTTTGTTTGTATGGTTTTGTTTGGTTTAGGTTTGTTCCTATTAGGGTGTATCTCAGAGGTGTTATGTCATTGGAGGTCATGCTCCTGAAATTAGTTATATGCTTTTCCATTTTTCAGTATATGAAGCCTGGGATTGATGAATTTATAGGGACAGCAAGTAGAATAGAGGTTTCTGGGAGAGGTACAGTGGGGGAGTGGGGTTAAAAGGGAGACGATGTCAAGAAGTCCATGTACAAAGAGAATGCCTGGAAACAGAGTGCTGGCAAGTGTACAATTCTCCTTGACGTGACTGGACCATGGAATGATATATGTATTAAATCCCAATGGAGAAAAAACTCAAGGATCTACAGGAAGTCAGGCCCTCTGCCAGGTACTATGAGTACCACGTGCACGGAGCCAGCTCACAGGGTGGGGACAAATGTCACACACTCTCTCCATGCAAGCTGAACACGACTGACTCGGTGGCACAAGCAGGGGACTCCGTGTGCCCCGAAGGGAATACCTTCTCCCTAAAGAGTTGGGGAAGGTCTTCCGAGGGCAGAGATAGATGAGTGGGGATCTGCAGAAGTGCTGAGTTGCAAGGAAGAGAGGGGAGGACTGACCACTTGCTCCAAACAGAAGCAATAGCCTGGGCAAAGTCCGGGGTAGATGTGAGACGGTGACTTCTCCAGGGATGAAGTCCACAGGGTATACAGGGTGCACAAGCCCAAAGAAACGAGACTAGAGGGGGAGGGGCACATCTTAAGGGCCCCAAATGCCAAGCTAGAGATACAATTTTATCCTGCACACAGAGGGAAGCTCAGAGGGGACTTTTCAATGTGTGGGTGATGGATGGGCGTCAAGAGGGAAGTGGTCGGGCCAACCCTGTTCATTAGGAAATAACCAATGTAGAAGTGACCATACTGTAAGGGGGAGCAGGGAGGGCACTGTGCACAGCTGCCACCTGGGCTACTGAGTGAGTCAAGTCCCTCCGGCCGGGCCACCTCACCCCACCACAACCCTCCTCTCAACCAGCTCTTTCTCACTGAACCAGTTCACTGGTTTCTGCCAAGTCGATGCTGGCTCATGGGTGTGCCAGAGCAGAGCTGTGCTCCTCGGGGTTGTCAATGGCTGGATTTGGGGAAACGCTTTGCCAGGGCTTTTTTCCAAGGTACCTCTGCATGGACTCAGTCATTGAGCGCCTTCCCTCTGCACCGCTCACTCTCTTGGGAAGGACCGCACCCGCTCCCTGGTGACCTTCCAGAAGGGGGCGCCAAAGACCAGGTAACTGCCCTGCAGGAGCTGCATGGAGTCCTGGCTGCTCTGAGGTTGGGACTGAAAGTAAGCAGAGCGTTGGGCCTGCATAGGTTCCTGTCCAGGGCGAGCCTTCACATACCAAATATAATGATTTCCTCAGCACACGAGCCAATTCATCTGGACACTTTGGCTTCCAACTAAACACCCGGATCACATTTCTTAAAAGAAAACCAATCTGGCAATGCCAAGCCAGAGGCACGGAGAATTTCACTAAATAAATACCTCTGGCTCCCCGACCACCCCCCAGGGAATTCATCCCGAGAGTAATTAAGCAGATGGTAAAAGCAACGGTCAGGAAATGTTCACCACTGCCGATTCTGGTTCTTGTAAGGTGCCCGCAGGTGGGTTCCATCCCATGTCGACTGAAACACTCGGGGTCCCTCTCCACCCTCGCGGCCTTTGGTATTGTTCAGTCCGTTTCTGCAAACACTGCGTCACTCCATCTCCTCAGGGTCTTCTTTTTGTTTGTTTGTTTGTTTGTTTGCTGCCCTCCCACTCTACCAAGCACGAGGTCTTTTCCCAAAGACTCTCCTAACAACGTGTCCAAAGTACATGGGATGAAATTTCACCCGCCTCCCTTCCAAAGAGCCTTCTGGCAGTACTTCTTCCAATAACAAACTTTGTTCTTTTGCCAACCCAGGCTACTTTCTGTATTCTTCATCAGCACCATAATTCAAAAGCATCCCGTCTTCTTCTGTCTTCCAATTTCCCATTGTCCAACTTTCAAGTGCATGTGCGATTACAGAAAATACCATGGTTGGGTCAGGTGTGCCTTCGTCTGCAAAATGACATTCATGCTTTTCCACAGTTTAAAGAGGTATTGTGTAACAGATTTACCCAGTGCAATGTATCACTGGATCCCCCGACTGCTGCTTCCATGAGCATCGATGGTGGGTCCAAGCGAGGCAAAATCCTTGACAACGTCAATCTTTTCTCTATCACGATGTTACCTATTGGTCCAGTTATGAGGATTCTGGTGTTCTTTATATTACATTGTAATCCATATTGAAGGGTGTAATCCTTGATCGTCACCATCACGTGCTTTGAGTCATCAATTTCAGCAAACAAGGTTATGTCATCCGCATATCTCAGGTTGTTAATAAGCCTTCCTTCAATCCTGATTGTGCATTCTTTTTCATATGGTCCAGATTCTCTGATGGTTTGCTCAGTATCTGGGTTGAACAAGTATGGTGAAAGGATGCAACCGCAATGCGTGCCTCTCCGGATTTTAAACCATGCAGCAGTCCCTTGTTCTGTTCCCACAACTGCCTCTTGATCCATGCGCAGGTTCTGCATGAGCACAATGAATTGTTCTGGAATGCTCATTCTTCTCCAGGCTATCCATAGATTGCTATGATCCACATAGTGGAGTGTCTTTTCATAGTCAATAAAACACAAGTAAACATCTTTCTGGTAGTCTCTGCTTTCAGTCAAGATCCATCTGATATCAGCAATGATAGCCTCATACCATATCCTCCTTTGATACCAGCTTGGATTTCTGGCAATATCTATACGCAATAGAAACAAATATGTATCTATAACTGTTTCGATTTACCCTTGGGCAGTTGGTGGATAACAGTCGTCTATTCCTCAAGGAAGGGAAACTCTATTTTCTGGGTGTGGCTTTGAGGAGGACGGCTGCCCCCTCTTTATCCTGCCCAAGGAGCCCTGAAGGCACGGTGGTGTGTTGGGCTGCTAACCTCAAGGTCAGCGATTAGACTTCACAAGCCCCTCTGAGAAAGAAAAACAAGGCATTCTGCTCCCATAGAGATTTACAATGCAAAGGGCATGTTCTACTCTCTTATAGGGTCGTTAGGAGTTGGACTTGACTCAATGACAATGAATTTGGTTTCAGGTTGATTGTTGTTGTTGTTGTTGTTGTGTGTTTTCCTGTTTTCATCCTGCCTTCTGTTCCACGTGGAAAACAACCGACTCCACATCGGGCCCCTGGCCCAGGTGCCTGGCATCTCCGTCCGCAGCTGAGCCGCAGCTGCGCTCCTCTCGCAGACACCCTTAGTCAGGGCTAGGGAGGGCGGAGTGCTCATTTGTTTTCCCGTATCGCCGCTCGTTTCATCCATCCATTACTGGTACTCAAATTATTTCAGTGTATGCATTTCAACGTCAACTCTTTGCTCAGAAGTTCTCCGTTTGTGGAGCCCCGTGCTGGTGGCCTGAAAGAGACAGGGACAGAAATGAATTGACTGCAATGAATCTCTTACAACAGCGCCTCGTCTGGAGGTGGGAAGAACTGCACTTGGTACAGAGCTGCATTCCCAGTGGGGCCAAGCAGAGGCAGCATCCCGGCCTGGCCAGTGGTCCAGACCAGTCGCCGATGAAAGCGACACCGTGGGACAGCCACAAGCCACTGCAGCAAAGAACTACTTCAGGATTAGCTTGAGGAAGCTGTCGGCTGTCTTCCATCGGGCTCTGACTCAGGGTGACGTCACGCCGTGTACAACAGAGGGGAACGTTGCCCGGTCTCGCGTCATCTTCGAGTCCATGTGGCCTCCACTCTGTATTTTCAGTGGCTTCCAAACTAGGGCAGTGGTCTTCCAGCACCATATTAGATCCAGTTCTCCTTGGCTAATTTCCAGAAATCCATCACCAGGCCTCTCTTCCTAATTTATCTCAGTCGGCGAGCCCCGCTGAAATTTGTCCCTGTTGAAATTTGAAATCCTAATAGCACAGCTTCCACTGGCACAGCACAAGGTGGCACACTGGCATGTGGTGTCCAGGAGAAGACACCCACAACGGACCCTGACGACCCCGAGTCTCAGACAGCTCAAAAGCATCAAGAAAGTAGAATTCAACTTGGTTCAGAGGTCATTGGGGGAGGGTAAAGAAGTTACTTAAATTGTTTTAAAATTGAATTCCAAACATTAAAATGAATGTGACCATGGTTAATTTTTTAAATGGGTTAAAGGTAAGGAGGCGTGTGATCAGTCTTATAGTCAGTAATGCAGACATACTTTGTTTAAACTCCTCCCTTGGGATCACTTCAAATGTACCTTCATTATTCCACCACATATCCCACTTCCTCCACTCTATTTCCTGTTTCCGATCCTCCTCCCTTCCTAACCCCCCCAACTTTGTCCTTGAGTAAATGCTTCTCATCTCAAACGGATACTGGGGTGAGTTCACTTCCAGGCCTGAAAGGTGACTAAGGACCCTGCAGAGTCTTGGAGGTTCTGTCAGGATCTACCGGACCAGTAAGCCCTGGTCTTTTCTAGGACTCTGTTCCACATTTTTCTCTCACTCTATCCAGAACCTGCTAATGTGATTTTTCTCAGACACCCTCTGTTTCTTCTGGCCTCAGGGTGATAGAGACTGGTGTTCACATGATCCATTAATCCATTGGACTAATTGTGTCCATATATATCCATATATTTTAATAGTTTTTTAAAGTTTTATTGGCATAAAATCCATAAATCACACAATTCAATAGTTGAATCGTATTGAAGAATTGCACAATCATCACCACAGTCGATTTTAGACTGTTTTCTTCATTCTTGTATCCTTCATCAGTAGCTCCCATTTCCCCCCATCCTTCCCTGCCATGCCCCCAAGGAACCATTAATCCTGTCATTGTCTCTAGAGACTCGTCTACCTTGGATTTCATAAACAAACAAAGAAAACATTAAAAGCAAACCAAACAAAAAACTAACTGCAAAAGCAAAGTAAAACAGAGAAAACCGTCAATTGAATAGAAAGCAGAAAATATTAAAAATGAAAACCGGCTCTGGCTCCTCACTCTGCCCAAGTCCACAAGTCTCCCAGCCAGAGTCTGGGGAGCAAGCACCCCACTCATGGCCCCCTCACCTTGCAGGTTCAGCCCTGGAGATGCCCAGAGCCAGAGAGGGCTGTCTTGGAGTCAACTCCCTCTTCCTGCCTGCTTCCACCTGTGCTCAGCCAACTTTCTTCAAGGGGTAGTGCCTCAGGGGGCCCAAAACCCCCCCTGGTTCTGCCAGGACTGGCAGCATGTGGGACAAGGCTCTATAGAGGGCGGCGCAGCCAGCCCTGTCTTCCATTACTCTCTCTCTCTCCCTCCACCGGATGCTTCTGGTCCAGTCAGTGGCAAGCTCCCTTGCACTGGGAAGGGTTCTCACCTGTAAGCTCTGTGGTCCTGTCTCTATGGAGTCAGACTTGCCCTTGCTCTGAACAGAGGTGACTCAGTGGTGCCTGGATGGACTGGGGTAGTTCTACATGGGGCCCTGGACCCTACTATTGGTCATAAACCCTGGACTCCCATCATGATTAATCTCCTACATTCCAGCTGTGATCCTCAGTAATATATTCCTCTCTGGCCCACTCTGAGGACACTGTCCCTGGTATCTGCACAGTTGCCCTGCCTCCAATCCTGCCCAAAGCCTGTCCCATGGGATGCTCTTCTGAGCAGCCTGGCCCTGTCCGCCAGCCAGGAGGGTCTGGGCGCTGGCTGTCCCGGTGCCTCCGGAGGCCTGGGAAGTGCTATTGGCCTCTGGGGCGGGCCCTGCCCCTGGACTCTGCTTCCCACCTCCTTTGTGCAGTAGTGAGCTTCGCTCCTGGCCCCTTGTTGGGGAGCCTCACAGGCCTCTGGTCTCCTGTGCTTGCCCCACAGGCCTGAGGCAGAGCGCCTGCACTGCTCCATGACTTCCTTGCATCAATCATGTATTTCACCATTTACACTTTTTGTATTTCAATAAAAATGGGAGATGGCCAAAAAAAATTAAAATGGGTCACAGGGAGATTCATGTCCTCTAAATGATTGCAAGACTACTCACAGCCCTGGTCCATGATCAGAGGGGATTCATGCCCCTGGATGTGTCATTAATTTAGCCAAAGATATAGAATTTAAGACGCTGTCGAACAAGTGAAATTATATGAATGTAGGCCAGCTGAGAACTGAAATACATGAATTGTTAACTTGTACCCATGACTCTTCAGTGACTGGACACTATGTACACAAACCATAGGGATTGACAATAGGACAAAAATGTCAAAGCCGCACCTACCAGATTAATACATTTCATCGTAAAGCAAAGCAAAACCAAACTCACTGCCATCGAGTCAGTCCTGACTCCGTGACCCTACAGAACCGAGGAGCCCTGCCCAGGGAGTTTCCAAGATTGTACCTCTCTGTGGGAGGAGAAAGCCTTGTCTTTCTCTTGGGGAGCAGCTGGTGGTTTCAAACTGCAAACCTAGAGGTTAGAAGCCTAACGCATAACCACTACACACCAGGGCTCCTTTTTAAAAGGCAATGAGGGCATTACAATAGTAATAGTCCCGGGCCACCATGCACTGGGCACCCTCAAGGCAAGAAGGCCAAACCCAAGTGCAACATCCGCCAGTTCTTTGCCGCTGGACTAGCAGTTAGTGCTTCTTCTCACACTAGGGAGTTTCCGCCTTAAGTCCAAGGGCTCCAGGTGAGTTTGAGGTCAAGCCCAGGTCATTTAGTGGGGTTTCTACATCAATTCCTTCTGGAGTGGCCTGTGAAGGAGCAGAGTCTAAAGTCCTAGAAATCTATAGCACACTGACTGGGTCACTACGAGCGGATAGACACTAGGTCAAAAGTGTCCAATAAAGAGTTCAGGAGACCATAAATGATCAAGGGTTCATGAGGGAGGGCGGGTGGGGGAGGAAGGGGGGTAAATGAGAAGCTGATATCAAGAGCTCAAGTAGAAAGGAAATGCTTTGAAAATGATGTTGGCAGCATGTGTACAAATGTGCTTGACACGATGGATGAGTGTATGGATTATGATAAGAGATGTAAGAGTTCCGAATAAAAGTATTTAATTTAAAAAAAAGAGTCAGGAGAACTGATTCACGGTACTATTAATACTTTCCAGCAGTTTCTCCAGTAGTTATTTTTGAAGGAGAAAACAGGTTCATGAGGCACATACAATTCTTTTCATCTTTTAAATGCTTTGTTTATTTTGCAGTCTCATTTTTTTTGCAATCAATTAAAAGGTATTAAATAGTTTCTAAGATAGGTTAACTGTCTTTACTAGAGTAGATAACTTCAAACAGATGTGGTCTGCCTTCTGATAATACTCGTTTTGGGATCTATGGTCAGGCTACTTAATATCATTAAACTTCAGTTTCCCATTTGTAAAGAAATAAAATCAAGTGTCCAAAAAGAACATAGCACCAAGTTCATTCTCCCCTTGGGTTCCATATAAGTATTGTCAAACGTTTTTTTCCCAACGAGAGGTTGCCCCTCCCCATTCTCCTACCAATAGAAATAAAACTGCCTTCGCCAAGACATACATGACCCACTCGCACCCTCTTCACTCGAATTTCCTGTAAGGCCTCCTCCTCCCTCTAGAAGGGTGCCTGTTGGGTGGGGGTGACCTTCGCACCATTTTGAAAGGCAGCAGGGTCTTTTTCCCCTCCCCACATCGTGAAAAACTGGCCCCGGCTGAGGTGAGGTCTCCTCTGTGAAGCGCTTTTGGAGATGTACGTATAAAGGCCTGATACGTGTTTCATGAATGCTAGGCAGGTTCTCTCCCTCAGTGCTGCCATGTCTTCACTCGCCATCCTTCTTTCCTGCCATCAGGGGGAGACCAGAGCTGCTCCCTTAGATGGCTGCTCATGAACTTTTAAGACCCCAGTTGCTACTCACCAAAGCAGAACAATGATTCCATGAACTGTGTTATGCTGATGGACCTTGGTGTGCCCCCCAAAGAGGGTACCCGTCCCTCAGGCCCAGGGACTCTTTTCCTCAAGGTGTTTGGTTATGTCTCAGAAGGTTTCATAACATTGCTCCTGTATGAGCTACCACATGCATGGATATATTTGCAGCAAAGGTAAATACCCAGGCACCCATATTCTTGTCAAACCTGTATATTTTTGTAGCTAGACGCCAACGCTCTGACCCACGCCTGTTCAGCTGAGATTTCTTAAACAGAATAATAAAGAATGCTGACTGACCATGGCATGCTGGAAGTGGAGAGTGATACTTGAGACAAGCAGGTAGGTCCCTAACTCCAGAGTTTCTTGGGCACAGCCCAAATTCCCTGTTGATGTTGACAACATCAGCCCTTCAGGGGGTCTTTCCCTGCTCCACACTTCACCAGACCCCACTCACAAAGATAACCAGGGAGATAAAACAGCCACCCTTCTTCAGACTTGTCCTATCGCCCCCATTCTAGGTTCCTCTTGGATGTCTGTGCAATGGGTGGCCGGGTCCTCCACGGCCCCACAGACACAGCGAGAATGACCACTGTCCTCCTTGGCCTGTGACTGGCAAAGCAGCAGCTGAGTCTACTTTCAGGTTGAGAATCTGTTGGGGTTTTTTTATTTTAATAAATCATTTATTGGGGGATCTATAACAATCCATACATCCATTATTTCAAGCACATGTGTGCATAGGTTGCCATCATCATTTCCAAAACATTTTCTTTCTACCTGAGCCCTTGGTATCAGCTCCTCTTTTTACCCCTCCCTCCCCCACCTTCCCACCCTCATGAACC
>NW_022103944.1:757614-775375 GCF_000313985.2 Echinops telfairi
TCACTATCCCTTCAGAACAAACAACTCCAAGGTCTGCGCTCATTGAACTCATCTTGGCAGGAGGCTGCGCTAATCAGGTTTCGTTGTCCACAGAGACTCACAGCTCCCTCACATTTCATCCCTCACAACTCCCTTCACCCTGAACCACACAGTCACACCTGGTATTGCTGCTGCTGCCGCCGTGCGGTGCCATTTGAGTGTGTCCCAGCTCCTAGCAGTTCTATGAAGACTCGAACAAAACACTGCCGGGTCCTGCACCATCCTCACCATCGTTCTGATGCTTGAGCTCCCTGTGGCAGCCGCTGTATCAGTCCATCTTGTCCAGGGCCTTCCTCTCTTCCACTGCCCCCCGGCTTCACCAAGCATGAGGTCCTCTGCTACAGACTACTCCTCCTCGCCGCTAAGGAGCATTCGGGCTATCCTTCTTCTAATTCGGATTTTTTTGTTCTTCTGGGAGTCCATGATCATTTCAATCTTTAGCAACCCCATAATTCAAATGCATCGATTCTTCTAAAATCCGTTAATTAGTCAGCCTGGCATGGGCCTCCGGACATCTCTGGAACAATTGGTCTACTGTGGGTCCAGATTACGGTCAATCCAGGCTTGAGTGGAATTGCTGGCTAAGTAACCACCCATCCTCAAAGATCAGGCCCCCATCTGCAGTCAGGGAGAGGAGACACACAGGGAGAGGAGTTCCCTCTGAATGTGCAGGGCCCTTCAGCTACGATGAGACTCTGCTCAAATGCGGGCACAGTGCAAGGGCACTTGTTAAGACATAGAGACCAGCTTTACTGAATTCAAGCACCCTAGGATTCACCCACGTGAAAGGTATAATCCCATCTGCCCTAACAAGATATAAAACCAAACACTGCCATCGAGTCATTGCTGACCCATAGTGACCTCCTGTGGGTTCCCGCGACATTAATAGTTACGGGAGTAGAAAGCCCAGTCTTTCTCCCTCACAGCTGAGCTGCTAGTGGTCTCGAAGTGCCACTCATGTAGATCACAGCCCAGTGTGTAAGCACTACACCACTAGGACTCCTTAACAAGGCATAGTCTAGTAACTTTTAATTTTTTAATATGTGCATCATATTCATAACTTGAGTATTATAAACTATATTCAATCATTACCATTCGTATTATGCTTCATATCACCTACAGTCTTTTTCAACTGAAAACAATCTTGTCATAATATAAAAGATGGACAGGAGATGGGGGGGGGGGGCTCTGAACACCTCCAGTTTCATGAGGACAAATGGAAATCAGGCTATATTCCAGGGAGGCCTCGGGATGCCCTGTGGAGACCACAAAGCCCAAGGGGTTGCTCCCCGTAAGAGTCTCAGACTGCCCTGCGTCACAGGGAGACTCGGGGAGGGGAAGCAGCAACAAGTCAGTGAGTCATCAGGTCTTTCCTCAGCCACCCCCATGCACCTGCACCCTGCCTCCCAGCTCCTGTTCCTGTTGCATGGGACCAGCCTTCCTTAGAAAATGGCGTAGGTCAAAGCCAGGGCATCCTGCAACTCCGATGCACTGTGATGTGCATCGAGGAAAAAGGGAGGCTTGGAGATGCCACAAGGAGGCAGTAGTCATGGCGTCAGGAGGGAGCATGGTTCAATGCCCCCAGGCTGACCTTACAGGAGCTCCTACACTAATCACTCTGGGCAGTATTCTTCCCAGTGACTCCAAGGCTCGCCCTGGGGACTATAATGTCACGATTGGGAGTTGGGGGAAGGGCTGAGAGTTCAGGACTCCTGGATTCTGGCCCCATGTCTACCACACCAACTCTCTGGCTCTGCTCAGTCCACCACCCTGTGTGTCCGCTAGTCTGTCACCAACGGGCAATGGCACCAGTCACCTTCCCAGGGCACCTGGAAGGATCTGCTTGAAGGTGGTGCACAGAAGTGACCCTGCTTCCTCCTTGGACTTTGATGAGTTCCCAGAGGGCAAAGCAGATGTGACTCAGGAGGCTTGGTTGAGAATAAAGAGGAAGATTTGGAATCAGGCTGACCCTGTCCCTATCCTGAGTACTGCCTACTAGCGGTGTCCTGGAGTCCCCTGTTAGTCCAAATAGTTACGGGCTCAGTTGTTACTAAAGTGCTGGTCTGCCCACGCAGTAGGGAGTTCTAGGGATCGATCGCTCCAGGCAGCCATTGAAAACCTTGCGGAGCCCAGTTCTACACTGAAAGGTAGGCATCACAATGAGTCAGAGTCAACTTGTCAGCAACTGTTAAACTCCCACCAAACTAGACGACCTGCTGCCAAGTTGATGTGGGCTCATAGTGATCCTATAGGACAGGGTAGAACTGCTCCAGTGAGTTTCCCTGATGATAACTCTTTATGGGAGGAGAAAGCCCCATCTTTATCCCAGCAACTCTTACTGGAGGTGCACAATTTGGGGGTGTTTTCACCTTACAGAAGGGTCACGGGAGGCTACAATTAAACAAACAACTTTCCTCTAGTTCTTTCATGCTTCCTACCCCACACTATCATGACCCCAATTCTACCTTACAAATCTGGCTAGACCAGAGCATGTACACTGGTACAGATAAGAGCTGGAAACACAGGGAATCCAGGGCAGAAAAACCCCTCAGGACCAATAATGAGAGTTGTGATACCAGGAGGGTAAGGGGAAGGCGAGGTAGAAAGGGAGAATCGATCACAAGGATCTACATATAACCCCCTCCCTGGGGGACAGATAACAGAAAAGTGGTGAAGGGTGACGTCAGACAGTGTAAGACATTACAAAATAATAATAATTTATAAATTATCAAGGGTTTGTGAGGGAGGGGGAAAATGAGGGGCTGATACCAGGGGCTGAAGTAGAAAACAAATGTTTTGAGAATGATGATGGCAACAAATGTACAAATGTGCTCGACACAATGGATGGATGGATGGATGGATGGATGGATGGATGGATGGATAGATTGTGGTAAGTGTTGTACAAGCCTCCAATAAAATGATTTAAAGGAAAAACCGATTTATGAACTGGAACCACAGAATAATAAAGATGAATGTCAGTAAAAAAAAAGGTGGGGGGGGTTTGCTTAACCTGTGGATACTTCAATGTCCCCTCCCTACAGTGGGATGGCAGTGCCACCTCCTGGCGTGAGAGTGAGAGCCCAGAAGGCAGTGCAGGGGCAGCGGGTATCTGAATGTCTGTTGCAGTATGATCACTCTATCAGTGAGTGCGGTGGGTCTCAGAGCCATCAGTCCACAAAGACAAGTTTCAGTAGAGATGTCCAACTTCCATCCCCTTAGAGCACAGAGATCCAGTTCTCCCTATCGCTTCCTAGTCCTGTTCAGAAACAACTCATTGGCCCACCGCCCCTGATCAGGTTTTGGGGAGGAGGCCTTTGGTGAAGTCATCAAGGAAGCACACCAGTTGGCCCTAAATGTTTCTGGGAAATACTGATCACAGCCTTCAAGGTGTGTCCACCCACCTGCGTGGGACAGGACTACAGGAAGCAGAGACAGCATGCATGGCCCCAGGGCTCCCAAGGACAACAGACCCAAGCTGATCTATATAAAGGGCTACTCTGTGCCCGGAGACACAGTCTCCTTCAGCCTCTCCTCTGTCATCATCCTCATCTCCAGTAAGTCTACCCCTACTTCCGTGTTTTTCTTGGAGTGGGGCACAACGTCTCGGCTCCGCTCCCTGGGGCAAGGAGAGATGCTGTTGACAAGGGGTTGGGAGTCTGGGATCTCATGCAGGCTCTGCCACCATGGGACTGTGTGAGCTACACCCCAAGGCTGAGAGTCCTCATATGCCTCTCTGGCTCATGTCGCTGTATTATTGAGTGCTTACGAAGATTTGGGGAGGAATACGTCCCCACTGACAGCTGAGAACAGCTTTTCCCTTGACTTGTTTTCACAACATGGTCAGATTCTAGGTTGCTTGAAACCTACCTCACCTCCTAGGGAGAATAGAGAACTAGGAGTCCACCTGTGACTACTTCCTAGGCTATTGTGACTCCCAGTCTGGGCACCTGAACTTGGCATTCCTTATGAAGTGACTTGACCCCACCTGAGTAAGGCACTGATCATCCCCAGCTCCTCCTCTTTTCTCCCAGTGACCTTGGCACAAGTCTCTGACACTGGCCTTGGTGAAGCCTGACCGAGGACCTGGATGGCTCCTCTCAGTGGCTTCCTAGCAAGGACATTTCTCCAAGGTCAGACGTGACAGTGGTTTGTTATGTGCTCTCCATGTACATGAACCAAGGTCATTACTAGGATGCTCTGGGAAGTTTGTGATGGGAGAAATGCACTGCCTCACTTTTCTGGCTTAGATCCAGGCCAGTCTTGACCCATCACTGCCTTGCCTTGATCTAAAAATCTATTAGCCTGAGGACCCTGAGAGAACCAAGGAACAAAAGCAGATGATGCACCAAAACTTCCAAAGTCCTCCCTCCCCTCCCCATCGAGTAGCTTCAAAACTGAGGCAGCCATGTGTGTTTGTTTACAATCTAGAGCAGACTGTGCCCTCTCTCTGCCTGTCTCCTTTCTCGTCTGGAGGTGGTCCGGGAAGACCTTGCCTTCATGCAGGCTGGGTTTCTTTACTCGCACTCACACGCACAGGACCTCGGTCCTGACACAGCCAGCAGAGTCAGAGTCCACAGCCCCGGAGACAGTGTTCTTCCTTATCACACTAACCCTGACTTTGAAGTTGAAGGGAATGGCTTTGACGTTGTTTGAAGGGTTAAGTTCTCCCAATATTCCATGTCCCTAGGACTCCATGGCAAGATCAGTCTTTTCCGGTAGGGTTTGACACACACACCCCCTTCTTCTGTTCCACCTCTTGAGTTCAACCCCAGTCCATTATCTGCTTCTAACCTGTGCATCCGTAATAAAAAAACAACCCCCCAAAAAAAAACTCGATCCCACCCTCACACCTTTGTGCACAGAGGGTAATACAAGTCCCTTGGATTCTCTCTCTGCCCTGCCCTCATTTGCTCCTTGGTTCTCATCCCATCATCTAGAGACCCTCATTTGGGAGAATTGTCTTTGTGCAGCCGACTTTGAAAGCAAAGATGAGCAACACTCAAGCGGAGAAGATTCGGATGGACCTGGTCGACTTATTCCACACATGCACTGGAAGCAGCGACACCATTGAGGAGCCTGGTCTGCTGTCAATGATGAAACTTCCCCAACTTCCTCAGTGACTATGTGAGCGGGGTCGAGATGGACCATGTGGGTGGGGGCCTTGGCACGATGAAGGGCACGTTGGGCTATGTGACTTTGTCAGCCGCTGTTTTCACATTTTTAATAAGAGGAAAACAGAATTCAATTCCTGGATCAGTATGAAGATGTAAAGGGATGAAACCAGCGAGAGGAAAGAAACGAAAGGAAGGAAGACTTTTGTCAGTCTCGAGAGCTGTGAGATGATCGCCACATGCTGCTTCCGGTGGCCGTGAACGCATCCTCTCCCCTGCCACTATGTGCTCAGCTGTCACCTCTTGACGGCTCTGGTCAACATCCGTGGGATGAGAAGGAAGGCGATAGAAAGGCCATCAAGAATCAGAATTAAATCCCTATTTTCAGTTGGCAAGGCTCATCACAAGCCTGATGTAAATATGGCTACTAGGATGCACTGAACTGAGTAGCACAAAGAGTTGATAACTAGGTAACATCGCCGTGGGATTGACCAAGGTAAGGCATTCAGAACGGATCCGCTTTAGAGGCCAAAATGGAAGGAACGGGAGAGGGGGGTGTTCAGGGAGAGGGAGGAGGGAAGGAGAACCGGATTGATAAAGAAGGGAACTAGGCATTGGGGGCCTTTGTAAAGACAAGGGGATTCAAGGAAGAGCCTGGGTAGATGATGTCACCTAGGAAGGGCCACCTGGGGCAGGAGACTTTCTTCGTGCCCAGAGGATCCGTCTCTGGGTCTGGGAGTCACTCATCCACAGTGAATTTGATCAAAGATTCCCCCACGCCCACCCTGAGAACCTTGAGGATGATGATCCCATTGCCATTCTATCTTCACTCCTGTGTCTGCCTTCTAGCAACATCCACACAAACCATCCCTCTGTCCATCCTGGAGCTCCTCTCCTGTCTGTCTCTAGTCTCTTCTTTCCTGAATCACAGACGGCTGTGACTGAAGTTCTCTGCTCTGTGTCTCCTCCCCGCAGGACGACAGGGGAACAGAGGACCTGGCCAAGCTCTTTGTGAAAAAGGACAAGAACAAGGATAAAATGATTGAATTTTATGAGTTCCTGTCCACAATTGGAGACATAGCTACTGATTACCACAAGCAGAGCCATGGTGCAGCACCCTGTTCTGGAGAAAACCAGTGAGCCCAGCCCAACCTGGAGGTTTCACCAACCCCAACAACAATAAAGTGTCTCCTCCCATTTTACATTTGTGTTATTGCTCCTTCTGTTTCATTGTCTCTGTTGTCAAAAATGTCAATCCCTCATTAATGCTATTATAGACTAAGGTAGTTAGTTCATTGTGCCAACCTGGCCGATAAACACATGTGGGGTTAATTGAAGGGTAGAGGGATAAATGATTCAGTGAGCCTTGCCTTTCTAGCTCTCGGATCTCTTGCTTTCTGATGGTCGGACCAGGCAGGGTGCAGTTGCCTTAGCCAGTTCCCTGCTTCAGCTGGTAAGGCTCACTTCCTGTAAGACATCCCTGAGGAGAAGCCACATGGACCTACCCTGATGCAGCCCTGGGTGCTGGAGCACCCGTGTGGAGACCCCTGCCAGCACTGAGATGATTACACGTTCACTGACTCGACTTTCCTCCTGCAGTCGGCATCATTGTGTCTGTTTTGTGAGATGGAGGAGGACTTTGTGGACTGGTGTTGGACATAGGGGTTGATGGGTTAATGTTGGACTTGTGGGCTTGGGCAGCACTGGGTTGGGATGTTTTCTTGATGTGCACTTAACCTTTATATAAAACTCTCTCTTATACATGAGTTTCTGTGGATCTGTTTCTCTAAAGTACCCAGACTAACACAGTAGACTATCCACTGGGTGCTTTCTCACAGAAAGGTCTGAGCAACATCCCCTTGCTGTGGCCACCAGCATGACCATACCATGCCCCACAATGGGTTCTCTGCTCCCAATTCCCTAATGCGGCCACCAGGGTTCTAGAGAGAGATGCCTGTGCAAAGCTTTCTGGCCAGTGATCCTTCCTCCTCCAGGTGTGGATCAGAACCTGGTCAGGAGACACCGCCTGGAGAAAGAGCAGGTGTCCCTACACCTGTGCTCATGCCTACCAACTCCTTCCCAGGTCTTCCTATGGGGCATGGATGAGACAAGCACCACCAAAATGGGACTTCTTCAGGGCATAATGAGGTTATAAAGGACTTGTCATAGTGAACGGAAATGCCCTGAGGACTGGGTCCCATTCCTGTGTCCTGGGTTCCTAGGACTGAATTCTCATCCTTGTGCTTTCTGCACATGGGCATATGTCTGTGCCGGTGTCCCGGTGGAAGGGCAACCCTGTCTGTTGATAGGAAAAGCAAACCAACAACTTAGTTATTATTCATTGATGGTTTTAGATATCCATTTTTTAAATAATTGTGATTATCATGGACAAGATTTGGCTAATTTTAGCAGAGAACTGGAATCTACATATTAATAAAAGACTCACAGAAATTCTAGAATTAAAATACAATAATCAGAAGTAAGAATGCACTTGATATGTATATCGACAGTGAAGAGGATCAGTCACTGGAAGATAGATCATATTGCGTCACAGACAGAAAAAGAATGGAGAGTACATTGAAAACCTCAGAGACACATGGTGTATGAAGATGTCTTCAAGAAACATATTTCAATACCACTAAGGATCCCTGATAGTAAAAGTGGGTTACTCGTTGAGCTTCTAACTACAAGGTCAATCGTTTAAACCACCACCCCACCCCACCCCCAGCTATTCTGCGGGAGAAAGATGAGATCTTATGCTCAGAAACTCAAAAAGGCAGCTCGGGTCTGCCTCCTTAGCGTCACCATGAGTCATAAGAAAACAGTCTACGTAAATCATGGTAAAATTGCTGAAAACCGAAGACAAGAAACATATTTTAAAGCAGACCAAGGAGAAGGCACATTACCCTCAAAGAAGTTTTGAGTTACATAAGTCTTGCCTGCGTTTCCACAGAATCTGTAGAAGGTAGACTCAAACCAAGCACTCTGCCGTCAAATCTATTCTGACTCATAGCATCTTGTCAGACAAAGTAGAACGGCCCCTGTGGGGTCTGAGGCTGGGACTTTTCATGGGAGTAGGAAGTTTAATCTTCCTCCTGGGGTTTCCATCTGTGGACCTTAAAGTTAACTGCATAACATGTCACCCACGGCATCAGCCGGGTGCCTCAGGAAGCCAGAAGGCAATAGAATAACAACTTCAACATGCTAACAGAATTATCTGTCAAATAAGAATTCTATAACCTGGCCATTAATAATTCTATAAACCCATTGCCAGTGGTTGAATTCTGACTCATAGCAAACTTATATGGCAGAGTAGAACTTTGGAACACAGGATTGCAAAGGCTGTAATCTCCACTTGGAAGATTAGATAGGAACTTTAGGAAGATGTGAGTTCATGTTCCACTCTGAGGGGAAAGGGAGGGGGTGGATTTAGATTTAGAAAAATATTTAGAAAAAAGATGAGAATGTTTCCATAACTTGAAGAAAGTACTTCATTTCATTAAACTGCACATGCAGGGATTATTGAATTGGTGTATGTTCTATTGTGCATAGTCCTTTTTTCTTTTTAAGTAAATAATTTTATTTGGGGTCTTACAGCTCTTATCACAACCCATACATTCATCCATTGTGTCAAGCACATTTGTGCATATGTTTCCATCAACGTTTTCAAAGCATTCTCTTTCTACATGAGCCCTTGGTATCAGCTCTTCATTTTCCTGCCTTCCCTCCCCGCCTCCCTCGTGAACCCTGGATAAATTATGAATTATTAGTTCCGTATCTTACATCCTCTGCTACCTCTCTTCACCCACTTTTCTGTTGTTCCTCCCCTTGGGGAAGGGGTTATATGTTGATCCTTGTGATCAATTCCCTCTTTCTCTCTCCACCTTCCCCTTTAACCTACTGGTCTCTCTATTCTCATCGTTGGTCCTGAGGGGTTTATCTGTTTTGGACTCTCTGTGTTGTAGGCTCTTACCTGTAGCAGTGTACATGTCCTGGTCTAGTCAGATTTGTAAGATAGAATTGAGGTCATAATAGGGAGGGGAGGAAGCATTAAAGAACTAGAAGAGAGTTGTATGTTTCATCGGTGCTATACTGCTCTCTGACTGGATCATCTCTTCCTTGTGACCCTTCTGTAAGGGTATGTCCAATTGACTACAGATGGGCTTTGGGTTTCCACTCCATGCCCCCACCCCCCATTCACAATGGCATGATTTTTGTTCTGGGTCTTTGATGTCTGACACCTGATTCCATTGACACATCATGATCATACAGGCTGGTGCGCTTCTTCCATGTGGGCTTCTTTGCTTCTCGGGAGACATAGGAGAAGAGAAGGTGGGAGAAAGGAAGGGGGCTGTGTGTCAACCACCCCAGGGACAAGGGGAAAACCAGTGAACTAAAACCAATAGAAAGAGGTAAACAAGTGGCCATCTAGCTCAGAAGCAACAAAGCCCACATGGAAGAAGCACACCAGCAGGTGCGATCACGAGGTGTCGAAGGGATCAGGTACCAAGCATCATCAGAACAAAAATCTTACCATAGTGAATCAGGGGGGGGATGTGGATTGGAGATCCAAAGCCCATTTGTAGGCCATTGGATATCACCTTACAGAAGGGGTCCAGGGAGGAGATGAGCCAGTCAAGGTGCAATGTAGCAACAATGAAAAATACAACTTTCCTCTAGTTTCTAAATGCTTCCTCACTCACCCACCCCCACTATCATGATCACAATTCTACCTTGCAAGTCTGGCTAGACCAGAGGATGTACACTGGTACAGATAGGAACTGGAAACACAGGGAATCCAGGGTGGACGATCCCTTCAGGACCAGTGGTGTGAGTAGCAATACTGGGAGGGTAGAGGGAGAGTGGATTGGAAAGGGGGAACCTATTACAAGGATCTACATGTGACCTCCTCCCTGGGAGACAGACAACAGAAAAGTGGGTGAAGGGAGACGTCGGACAGGCCAAGATATGACAAATAATAATTTATAAATTATCAAGGGTTCATGAGGGAGGAGGGGAGCGGGAAGAGAGGAGGAAAAATGAGCTGATGCCAGGGGCTTAAGTGGAGAGCAAATATTTTGATAATGATGAGGGCAATGAATATAAAAATGTGCTTTACACAATTGATATATGTATGGATTGTGATAAGAGTTGTATGAGCCCCTAATAAAATGATTTTTTTTAAACCAATAGAGAGAAGGGTGTAGGATGCCTAGTGGGGCTTAATCAAGGGCAATGTAACAGTGAGGAAATACTGAAACCTGAATGAAGGCTGAAACATGATAGTGGGACAAGAAGAAAGTAGAAGGAATTAAAGGAAAGAACTAGGAGACTAAGGACATTTGTAGATGTCTAAATACAGGCATGTATATATGTAAGTATATTTATATGATAGGGAAATAGATCTATGTACTTATATTTACATGTTAAGTATTAAGGTAGCAGATGGACACTGGGCCTCTACTCAAGTATTCTCGCAATGCATGAACACTTTGCTCTACTAACCTGGCACTCTGCAATGCTCACCTTCCCGACATGATAGCTGAAGACAAAGTAGGTGCATAAGCAAATGTGGTAAAGAAAGCTGATGATGCCCAGCTATCAAAAGATATAGCATCTGGGGTCTTAAAGGCTTGAAGATAAACAAGTGGCCATCTAGCTGTGCATATTCTTAACAACAGTAAAAAATAAAACAAATTTCAATGCAGTCTTGAGAGTCATATCAACCAATTGCAATGTGTGTACCTTGTTTCAATCACCAACTTACTAGAAACTCAAGCTATTTTTTTTAAATCTTAAGACAAATGAGAAAATATGAACACTTGATGATATTAAAGAACTAGTATTAATTTCTCTAAGTGTGATGATAATAGTGTTATGGTTGCTGTTTTCTTTGGTTATCTTTTAGAAAGAAAAACAAAGAGACATCGCTACAGATGAAATTATCTGATTTCCGAAAATTACTCCAAAATAATTAGGGATAGGAATGGCAGAGACATAGAAGAAACAAGATTGATCATCTATTGATTATTGTGGAAGTCGGTGGTTTGTCCATAGGGGGTAATCAAGCCATTTATCTCTTTTTGAAACATTCCAAAATAAAACTTTTAAATGTAAAAGACATTTTCAGATAAACAAAACTGGAGGTGGCTCTCCTTCATCTCTGTAGCTGAAGATATTCAGCAACTTCCCTGGAAGGAAGATAGGAATTGAAAAAAGAAATAGTGAGTGTTGAAAGTAGCAAACATGTGAGTAATCTAACCAAATACTGATGTATGTATAAAAAAAGAATAATGATTTCCAGTTGAGGGAGATTAACGAATAAGATAAAGGACTGACAAAAATAGCATGTGAACAGAAAAGAGAATCTTGGCATTTAAAGCAAAGCTCCTACATTATATGGGAGAATAAAGAGACTGTATTGATTAAATCTAAGGTAGATTATACTGTCCAAGATCAATTTTCAAGTGAGTAAACTTTACTTGCACTTGTGTATATTTCCAAACCCATAAAAGAAGACAAAATGGAATGAAAAATTCAGCTAAGCAATTCATCAAGAATCTATCATTTTGCCAAAATTCGAGAGCAGAAAGAAAAAAAAAATAATGTCAACGACCAAGTCAATGGAGGCAACAGTTTATTGGCTTTGGGGTTCTGCGACGATCCAGGCTCAGGGGAGACCTTGGATTGAGGTTGGCTCATAGTTGAGCCTCAGAAGACGGCTTATGGTCATGGGATTGGTTATGTAAATCTATGGCAACTTCAGCAACACTGGAGAGAAACTCAGGAAAATGAATCTTCCCATCGTGATTCTTATCCTTCTTCTCAAAGAACTTTTCTAAGAAGTCTGGGCTCTTTTTCTCCTGTAGGGGAAGATATCAAACAAAATACAATCCCATTACTATCTAGGCCTGGACTAGGAGGGAGAGAAGAGGATAGAGGGGGGCTAGGGGAAATAGACTTGGGGTGGGGCATGGTATTAGATGGGAGCTTGGGAGGGTCTGTTGGATGCCATAGGAGCCTTGACCTTGGCCTTTCTCACTGACTCTTCGTATCAGATAAAAGCATGCATTATTGTTGCTGTTGTTAACTATTGTGGAGTTGACTTTCAACACATGACAACCCTCTGCAAAACAGAATGCAACACTGTCCCTGTCCCCCACCCCCACCCTTAATCAGTTTCCCATCTGGCTATTGTGATCCACAGAGTTTCCATTGGCTGGGTTGTTTTGTTTTCAGAAGTAGATTGTCAAGCCTTTCTTTCTAGTCTATCTCAGGCTGGAAGCTTTGCTAAAACCTGCTCAGCATCGTAGCGACATATAAGCCTCCACTCATAGACAGACAGGTGGTGGCTACACCTTTTCCCTGACCCGCAAATCACCATGTACAGACACATTGGCTAATAGAACTACCTTGCCGCATTGAAAGGCATACAACCCCCAGAGAGAATGGGTACTTTGTCCCCATTTTACATATGGGATAACTAAGGCTCGGTGAGTCGGCCATTTCCTGGAGTAATTGAACAAATGGGGGCATCAGTGGTTCCGTGGGAGAATTCTTGCCTTCATACAGGAGATGCTGGAACTAATCTTCGGCCAATGCACCTCAAGTCTGTTAATGGAGGTTGTGTGCTGCTACGATGCTAAACAGATTTCAGCAGAGCCTGACAAACTATTTCTGAAAAGCAGTCACTGAAGCCCCTGTCGATCACATTGTGCATATGATTGCCATGAATCAGACGCAGACTTGATGACAACTAATAGCAACAGCAAGTTAGCAATTAAGTGTCCTTGGCTATGCAAGAATCTGGGTCTTCAAAACCCTGTCCTGGATTCTGTCTACTGCACTCCTTCGATTCAAGGACTAGGTCCTTCAAGAGGTTGGGGAGAAATTTGAAATGCAAAATAGAGAATGGGGCTCAGATTCTGCCTGTCAGTCCAACTAGGACAGCCTCCCGGGTCCTGCCAACTCCTGTTCCACTCCCTGCCAGCCCCCATGCAGCCCTGACTCACACAGGCTGACAGGAAAGTGGGGAAGTTTTCCTTCATCATCTTCGACAAGCCAGCTTTGTCCATGGCATCCGAATCCTGGGTGTATTTGTGAAATATAGTGAGCAAACCAATCAGCATCTTCTCGGCTTCTGTGTTGCTCATCTTTGTTTCCCAAGGAGCTGCAGTAAAAAAAGATGGACACTTGGCTTTTGTGGGAGACTCAAGAGAGCCGGAGTGAGCGGTAACAAGCTCTGCTGGGAATGGGGAGGAGGGGACGTGGAGAGAGGGAGAGGGCAGGACTGAGATGGGATTTGGCAGAATTAACTTGTTAGTTTTTGGAGAAATTCAAGAAGGAAACAAATGTTTGAGGAGGAGGTAGGAAAATTGCCAGGGATTGTGAGGCCTAGGGTGGGACGTGTGGACAGAGAGCAGGGCTGGCTGGCTAACTGTGAGGTGTAGAGTATCAAGGAATTGAGTCTGATTGCCCGGCATTCACAGTGCTGAGAAAGATGAGAGGCAGCCTTCAGGTCAGTCAGCAGTTAGGGCACAATTCTCCAGAAAGACATTGCCAAGGAGAACCAGAGGAATAGTCCCCTTGTTTTTCCTGAATTCCATGCTATCAAGAACCCTACTAGTGCCCCATCCATGCGGAGCTGTCAACAAGCCAACAATCACATGCCAAGAGCAAAAAGGTCTCCTTGGCATTTCTGGATTTCTGGTCTCATATTTGTTCAGAACGCTACCAGGGAGCTGCTGAAGGGCTCGGTCAACCTCTGCATGTTTCTAATCCCTCCCGCTCTCCACCCTGGGGCCTCCCTCGCCTTTATTCTGGGACCCAGTCAGATGCAGCTTGGAAGGCCCTGTTGAGGTGGAAGCTGTTTTTGACAAGAGTCATCCAGGACATGGAATACTAGTGGAGCCTGGACAGCAACGAGGCTTTTATTCTTGGGCCTCGTGAGCTAGGCTGTCCAATACCCAGGTCTAGTCAGAGTGAGCCCATAGGAATGGTGAGAAGGGGACTGTCCCCGGGACCAGGCCAAGGAAATATTATAAACATGCAGGATTAACTTCAAGCTCCCCAGTACCTCCTTGAGCATCTTGAAGAGACCTGTGCTCAAAAGCCAGGCGACGCCACAAACCACGGGGTGAGGAGAGTCGAGGGCTGCAGGGCAAAGAGACAGCTCGAGAAATCCAGGACTTGACTCCATCCTCCTTTGCCTCTGAAGACGTTCTCTCCGGCAGTCCTATGTGACTCTCCCTGGAGGACACGTCTCACCACCACCAAAAGTCAAAGGAAAGGAGCCATGGAAGATTTTCCTACTCTAGCCTCGCCATTGCCCAGAAGAGGATGCTGAGGCCTGGGGGGCAAAAAGGAATGAGTCTCCTGAGCCCACACAGCTCGGGAGGAGGCAGCTCTGACTTGACCTGGACAACCTGACTCCCAACACAAGGGTGACCCTCTGGTGTCAGCAGGAAAACAACGTAGGTGGGGACATTGTACCTTCAATTTAGAAGAAGCAGAGGCCAGCAGGGACTCACCAGACCTGGAAGATGCACAGAGGAGGAAGACAATGGGGAGATGGGCATCGGGGGGAAGGCGTTCCTTTTATGGTGCACGGATTTGGGCTTGGCCAGGGCTGGAGCCTGAGGTTTGGCCTGCCAGTTGCCCCAACATGATGCTGTTCTTGGTGGGGGCTCACACCCAAGACTCTGCCTTGAGGCTCAATGCTGTCTGCCCAACCCAGGCCACACGAAGAGACCTCCGTCTTTCTAAATCCTGTGGCAGGAATGGCAGGTGCTGATGGGGAGCAGGTGATGGGGCCATTGTGCCCCAGGAAATAGAGCATGTGGGGATTTGCAGGTGGAATCCAAGTCTCGGATTATGTACTCAAAGAGTCATCCAACTAACCTGTATTTGTGGTCAATAGCTTAAAAGCTGTGACCATTAGTGACAGGTGCCTACATGCCCGGCAGTACGCTAAGAGCTTTGAGTGCATTGTCTCATTTACTCCTCAGGAAAACCCTGTGTGGTACAGAAACTGACTCCATCTTATAGGTGTGGAACACAGAGTTTAGGAATTTTTTCCCAAGTCTCTCCAGCTACATTGATTCTGTTCTGATTTGTGGCAGAGTACAACTGTGTTCCTTAGAGTTTTCAATGGCTGATGTTGTAGAAGTCAGTTGCCAGCCCTCTATTCTGAGGCACCTCTGTGTCACACCACCCACATTTTGGTTAGCAGCTGAGTGTTCCAATCATTTGCACCTCCCAGCGATGTTTTCCCAATGGCACATTCCTCATGAGCGGCAAAGCCAGAATTTAAACACAAGTCCTACTGACTCAAGGGCCCAGCTTCTAGAATGCCATTGTAATTTCCAGTCTCTGTCATGACAGTATGTGTGCTGAGCAAAGGGGGCACTCCTGGGGCCTGCCTTACAGGAGCCCACACAGACTCATGCTCAGCACAGTGACCAGGCCTGTGACAGAGAGAGACGTGGCCCAAGATCCATGCAGCAGTGAGGGGACATCTGTGGTCTCTGTGGCCCTGATTCTCACACCCAGAAAGACAATTGGGATGGTTGAAAAAGCAAAGTTGTCACTTTGGTGACTAAGGTGCACTTGACCTGAACAATGGTCTTTTCAATTCATGTGGTGGGAGAAAGATGAAGCTTTCTACATTCATAAAGAGTTACAGGTTGGGGAAAATGGGGAGCTAATAACGATGAGTACAAGAATGAAGAGAATGTTCAAAACTGTGGTGCTGATTCCACAACTCTTCTTGATGTGATTGAACGATTGGATTGTATGCTATGGGAATTATATGGCAATAAGCCTGTTGGGTGGGGGAGGAGTTACAGTCTTGGAAATGCACAGGGGCAGTTCTACCCTGTCCTGTAAGGTTGCCATGCGTGAGAGTTGACTTGATGGCAGTGAGATTGGTTTTGGGTTTATGTGCATCTGACAGCAGGGCCATGACAAAGAAGACAGGAGACTTACTGCATGTAAGCTGCGGCATCGGCAAGATACATCGAACCAACTGCACTGCCAGAAGACTGAGACAATTGACCTTGACAGATCACAACCCAACGTATTCTTAGAAGTGAGGATGACAAGATGGAGCTGCACTCACTTGAGTCATTTCCTTAGGAAGACTAGTTAGGAGAAGAGGAAGCCTTGTTTGAGAGTGGCGGGGGGCGGTGGGGGGACCCTCAAGCAGGGAAACAAAGTGGGCCGGGACATTGTGCTGTCAATCTCGATAAAGCAGAGAGGCCAGCAGGGGCTCACAGACCATGAAGAAGCACGGAGGAGGAAGACAAAAGGGAGATGGGCATCAGGGTGACCATGTTCCCTTTATGGTGCACAGGTTTGGCCTTATCCAGGGCTGGAGCCTGAGGTTTGACCCATCAGTTGCCACAACATGACACTGCTCTTGGAGGGGGCTCACACACTGCCCTTGGCACAATCTCTGTAACACTGAGCGGAGACAGACCAATGACCGTGAAGGTGGTGCAGCACCAGGCAGCACTTTGTTCTCTTGTATGTGAGCTTGCCGTGAGTCAGGGAGACGAACAACAACAAAGGAAGGAACACGGATCCCAGAGGCAGATTGGCTAGGCCAATGTCATGGCTGTCAGGGCTCCTTGACACAAAGCTAGGGAGGGTAAACTTGGAGCCAGATTCTGGATTTCCAGTGAATGCCTGTGCTTTGGATCCCAGAGCCCTACGGAGTTCCTGGAGCATACATGTAGGACCATTCCTTTATCCAACAGAGGCCAGGTCAGGGGGCTGAAGACTCCTTTGGTTTACTCCTGGCCTGATTTATGCTCCCTTCCAAATCCCCCCCTTAGTGAAGGCACCTTGGATGATTCAGTGAGCCCCTATCCAGGTATTCTGGTGCTCACTAGAGTCACCCCTGATCCCTCCTGGAGGTTCCTTTGGAAGGAGCTTGTCCATAGGGACTTTCATAGTCCCTAAGGTGACCAGACATCCCGCTTTTGACGGGACAGTCCCAATTTTTGGCGTTTGGAAAGAATGCACGACAAGCTAGGGAACGGTCTATTTGGTCCATATAGACCAAATTTTTAATCAAGAACACCACCACCCCCACCACCACCACCACCCCACCCCGTCCATGGTGTCCCACTTTACCAATGTTAAAAATCTGGTCACCTTAATAGTCCCCCTCAACTGCTCCCTCCAGTTCATATGGTTTAGCAGGAACACCAGAGGCTGCCCCAATGGAGTTTCCTGGCTTTCTTGACAACCCCCGACCCCACACACAGACACACACACACGTTGAAAAAGTCTCCCTTTCTTTCTGGAAAGGAACCCTGGTGGTGCTGTGGGGTAAGCTAAACACCAGCTCAGCAGTTCAAACCCATCCACTGCCCCTGGGAGAAAGACGAGGCTGTCTGCTCCCATAAAGATGTCTAACCTCAGACTGGAAAACACAAGTTTTTCTTGCTTGGTATATTTTAATTTGTTGTTCGTCAGTGGATTGATGTTGTTGCTGTTTTGTTGTACATTGTTGCTTGGCTTTGCTGTCTTGTTTTTACGCATGTTGTCTCCGCAGGCCTGTCTGGATAGGACAGGCTGGATGAACAATCTGGAGGAGAAAACAA
>NW_022103944.1:776823-784596 GCF_000313985.2 Echinops telfairi
CTTTACACAATTGATGTGTGTATGGATTGGGATAACAGTTGTATGAGCCCCTAATAAAATGTTAAAAAAAAAAATGTCTAACCTCAGAGAGCCTGCACGAGGCCACTGTGAGTCAGGACAGACCTGAGAGCAGTAGGTTTGGTTTAGTTTGGGGGTTGGGGTTTTGGTTCTTCGTTGAAAATATCCCTACCTCTCATCACCTCTCCCCAGTCTGCCCACCTGTTGCCAGGGGTTCCAGTGGTGGTATTCCAAGGTATTCTCTGGATGTACAAAAAGGAGTCCGAAGTATTGAGTTCTAAAAAGAGCAGAAAGGGCACCGCAGCAGCAGCAGCCCACACAGTACTCCAAAGCACCCAGGTTTCCGGATCCAGGCTGCCAGCTCCCCTGTTGTTTCTGTGTCTCAGCACGCTCATAGGTGAAAGCACATGGCCATGATAGTAGACATCGTGGAGGTGGTTGTGAAGACTGAAGGAGTTAAACTATGTCAAGCACTTAGGAGAGATTTGGCAGGTAGAATCTGCTGTACGTGTATATGTTGCTTTTTCTGTTTGTGCTCAAGAAAGTGGGGATGATTTCTGCATATTTTGATCAATGGTTCTACAGGAGAACCGTGATCAAGAGAAAGAAAATGCAGAACAGAATGCCTGATTTTGATGGATTCCAGATTTTTTTTTGAGCCATGGAGGCAGGATGAATCACTGAAATAATCTTTAAATCTTAAACCAAAAAATATCCCCTAAAGTCTTATTCAAACTAGGGTGCATAAGCAAATGTGGTGAAGAAAACTGATGGTGACTGGCTATTAAAAGATATAGTTACTGGGGTCTTAAAGACTTGTAGTCAAACAACTAGCCATCTAGCAAGGAAGCAAGGAAGCCCACATGGAAGAAGCACACGAGCCTTAATGATCACAAGGTGTCGAAGGGGAAAGGTTTCCGAAGTTCAAAACCAAGCAGCCAAATTGATGGGAAGGGGTGGGGATGTAGTGGAGACCCAAAACCCACCTGCAAGTTAGTTGAATAGTCCTTTCAGAAGGGCCACACAGAAGGGATGAAATCCAGGCAACCGTATAGCACTGATGGACCACATAGCTATCCTCTAGTTCTTTAATATTTCCTCCCCTTACTATTATGGTCTTTATTTGATTTACCTCATTAATCATTTTATATTTGCTTTTGTTCATTTGTATAATTAAGGTCAGTCGATACATGAAAGCCAAGATAGATAACCCTTCAGAAAGAGTAACAGGAGTAATGGTTCCCTGAGGGTACAGGAAGCAGAGGGGATGGGGTGGGGAGCAGCTAATAGCACTGATGACTGTATAACCCCACTCAAGGAGAGTAGACAACAGAATTGTACATGAGTGAATACATTGGATGGTATAAGTGCAGCAAAAAATTAAATAAATAAAAATAAGGGCGCCGGGGGAAAGTGGGTGAGGGAGGGGATAAAGGGGAGTTGATATCATGGAGATCAAGAAAAAAGTAAATGTTTATGGTAGCAATTGTACAATACTGCGTGATACGATTGAACTATGGAATGTTATGATATCTGTAAGAGCTCCCAATAAAATGATAATAGTTTTAATTTTTTAAAATGAAGACTATACAGCTTGAGTACTAAAGAAGGTCCGCCATGAACATTGTGCTTTTTTGTAAGATCTACCTGTACAATTGAAGTTGGAAACAGCAACTTGAAAGCTTCGATGGGAAGCTTCTGGGGCAGTGAGGTCATGGTACTGGAGGGGGAGCAATGCAGAAGAGGAGAACCACAAGCACCAAGAACATAATCAATGACACAGACCTGTTCACGCGGATCCAGTTGAATTGGTGTGTGTATGTTCTGATATGTCTATCCAACAACAAAATAACCACGTATTATATTCACCCATGCCCAGGTTTATTCAAAGCAATGTAGTCAACGTGATTCTGTGATCCGTAGATGGCTGCCAACAAGTTCTCTCAGTATTGCATTTGTCTTCATCGCATTAGAGAGCCTTTGGGGGTGGGGGGGACTCCTTTTTATGCCACGGAAGAAAATTACTTTGAGGTCAAGGCTAATATCAAATTTTTAATAAACTCCAGTGGACATCATTCTAAATCATTGAAGCTTTGCAGCAAGTGTATGGAAATGCTGCCCACATAAAATAATCGTTTTTAGATGAATCAAGAAAGTTCAGGAATGTATGGAAAATATCGAAGAGAAACCAAGAAAGGGAAGAACAAAGACACAATGGCTCTAGAAAGCAGAGGAGGAAGAGTAAGACTGTAGAATGATGATTAACGGGACAGCTACTGAAACTGGGATCTCACATGGTTCAGCATTGTCCATTTAAGCACCTTGGTCTTGAAAGCTTTTTGCACGATGGTTACCAAAAACATTTCAAGAAGATCAATTGGTTCAAAGAGCTAATCTCTCCATCATTTTCTAAAAGCAAGTTTGAAGCTAATGGAGGTGATTCTTATAGAGTGAATCTTATCCAGGGAGGAGTCTTGGATGGACTGATGTCATCCAGAGAGCAAGATACCAAGGGCATCTGTGGGGTCAGTTCAATTCAATTCAAGGTTGAATTGAATGGACTAGAGTGCTGGAGAGATTGTTTGGGGAGGGATTCCAAAGGAGTTAGCTACATGGATAGTCCCAAAGGACACAGAACGATGATGAGGTCTTGTTATAAATTTGATTCTGTTTTGTTTTTTGGTTTTTATTGAAAGCTGCATTGGCGAGGACAAGGCCAGAAAAGCTACACTGAAATTGTTGCACTTTTTTCCCCCATCACAACAAGGCACTGTCTTTCTTTGATGTTCAATCCATGATGGTGGCAAGGACTATCCTATGAGACTGTTGTTAGGGAAACTTACCATGTCCTCCCGACAGCTCTGATAGTGCCCCTTCGGATTTCTTTTTGTTTTCAACATTCAAATAACATTTAAAATAATATGATTTTAGTACCTCTAAGATGCCAAAATTGCTGGTTTGGGGTCATGTAACTTGAAAATCACAGAATTCTTTAGGGAAGGGTTAGAGAGATGGAAACATTATTTCCAACAATGTATAAACCTTGATGGAAGCTATGGCAAGACATGATACCTTCACATTTTAATACTTGTGTTTAACAAGGGTTTTATTATTTATCACAACACTTTGAAACTTACACTCACACTGTATATAAAAAGGAAATGGGTATGAAGGTAAATTACTTCTGCCACCTTTCCCCAGGCCAGATGATGTATTGGTGATCAGGAGCATGGTTTCTTCCCTAACAGAAGGCAGCACCCCCCATTCTGAGTGTCTCAAAATTTCAGCATTTCCTGGCATGACCTTGATAGTTCCCAAATGAATCTGTGTAGCTGACAGCTGTAAAAGCTTAACACACTGAACACATAATTTGAGGATTATCCTCTCTATTGTACTAGCAGGGTTGTGGCTCTTTGTGCTTAATAAGAAGGGCTGAGGTATAACTTGCTTGCCCAACTGCTACGTTTGTTCCAGCCTGATCTCACAGGGAGGCGATTTAGAACAGGAGTTTTCCATGTATGCTGTGGGGATCCTTTGATAGTATCATCTGGCTTCACCCAAAACCTAATAATTAAGAGCGAAGCTGGTGTTGTCAGCTGCCATGTCACTTAAACAATGGAATGAAGTGCTTCCCCGTCCTGCACTGTCCCATAATCAGTGGCAGATTAGGCCATTATGATCCAGAGTGTCGTGCCTGTTCAGTATCATAACAGCACCCAAGCCCCCACCACCTACTGGTTGATTGGCCAGGATTCAAACCATGAACCACACATAGAAGGCTCACCACATCCGGCAAGCCACCTGGACCAGTAGAGAGTTAGCCCCAGGGAAGGATATGCAGCGTGCATGGGAGAGGAGGGAGATGTTGGGCATCAGTTGTGTTTTTAAAATATCTGCTAATCGTGGCAGTTGGACAACATGATGAACATACTTAATGTCACTGAATTGTACATGTAAAGAAATATCGAAATGGTGTTAGCCCACTGACACCTCTCTTGTAAATTTCCCAAGAGATCATAACATCTAGAGCTAGAGGCGCTGTTTCCCAGGTGGAACAAGGCTGAGGACAAGGGAAGATTAGGTAGTAGATGCCCTGATGCTCCACATCCAGCTGCCTGTTGCCTGGTTGGCGTGACCATCACACAGCTTCTATCCGTGTTGGCTGCTAATAAGTCACGATTGCACTCTTGCTCCACGGAAGTCTGCAGGCCCAGGAGTGCCTATAAAGTTATCTCGCTCCCTGGGCAAGATCTGCTGCTGCTGAAAGAAAGGTACAATCGGTGCGGTCACACTGTGGCTCCATTCAGGCTCCACAGTTCTTCACCGATACAGACTGAAGCTAGATCTGGCTAAACCCGTATTTTGCCTGGTCTCTTCCCCTGGCCTCTCCTGTCCCCTAACTTCCTTTAAATTTCACCCACATGGGCTCCCTCAAAAAATCACTCACACAGAAATCTTTGCCTGAGGTGCTGCTTCCAGTTCAACTTGCTGTGTCAGGTATCTGTTGTGGCTGTAACAAAATATCATAAATGCAGCAGTTACGGAGATGGGTAGGGCTGAGTTCCTGGTAGAGGAGCTAGGGTAAAATCAGAAGAAGGTCCTGGTGTTGTAGTGGTTTCCAGTTGGGCTGCTAACTGTAAGGTCAGCAGTTCGAAACCACCAGCCACTCTGAGGAAGAGAGATGAGATGTTCTACTCCCATAAAGAGCTCGCTTGGGAACTGTATGGTCCCAGAAGAAGTTCCTCTACCCTGTCCTATGGGGTTGCTGTGAGTCAGATTTGACGGGATGACAGTGAGTAGGATGAACTTCAGGGCTCTGGGGGTTTCGTGGGTTAGAGTGGGCTGCTGACCGTAGCATCGAGGATTGAAAACCACCAGTCATTCCAATGGAGAAAGGTGAGGTTTTCTACCCCCATAGAGATTTGCAATTTGGGGAAGGTGGGGGGACAAGGAGGAGAAAGAGGGAACTGATCACAATGATCAACATATAGCCTACCCCAACCCCACCACCCTGGGTGGAGGGAGATAGTGGATGGTGTAAGATATGAAAATAATATTTCATTGTTTATCAGGGGTTCACGAGGGTAGAAGCCAGGAGGATGGAGGAGAAAAAAGAGGAGCGGATATCAAAGGCTCAAGTAAAAAGAAAATGTTTTGAAAATTATAATGGCAACATGTGTACAAATATGCTTGATACAATTGATGTATGGATTGTTAGAAGAGCTGTAAGAATTCCCAAGAACCCCACTATCATGATCCCAATTCTACCTTACAAATCTGGCTAGACCAGAGGATGCACACTGGTACAGGTAAGAACTGGAAACACAGGGAATCCAGGGCGGATGATCCCTTCAGGACCAGTGGCAAGAGTGGCAATACCGGGAGGGTGGAGGGAAGTTGGGGTAGAAAGGGAGAATCGATTACAAGGATCTACATATAACCCCCTCCTTGGGGGATGGACAACAGAAAAATGAGTGAAGGAGACATCAGACAGTCTAAGACATGACAAAATAATAGTAATTTCTAAATTATCAAGGGTTCAAGAGGGAGGGGGAAGCAGGGAGGGAGCAGAAAATGAGGACCTGATACCAAGGCCTCAATCAGAAGGCAAATGTTTTGAGAATGATGATGGCAACAAATGTATAAATGCACTTGATACAATGGATGGATGGATGGATTGTGAGAAGAGTTGTATGAGCCCCCAATAAAATGATTTTTTTAAAATAAAATTCCGTTTAAAATGGGAAAAAAAGAACACCCAAGAAATGATGATTTTTTAAGAAAAGATCTACAGTTTAGAAACCCACAGGGGAGTCTTCTCTGTCCTATAGGGTTGCTAGGAATTGGAATCAACCCGATGAAAGTGACTTTGAATTTGGTGTTTGGTTTTTGCGACATTTTTTTCTTTGAGAGTAGAATCTATTGCCTTGCCTTCTTCTGTTTCAAGAGAGTATCTGCATTTCTTGGCCTGTAGGAAACTCACTTGGTCTTAAAAGCGCATCTCCTCAACCTCATGGCCACATCTCCCCTCAAACACAGACCCTCCTACCTCCCTCTCTAAAAAGACTTGTGATGACTCAGAGCCTACCCAGGTAGATCTTCCCATTTCAAGACCCCTCTTCACTACACAGACCACTGTCCCCAAAAGAGCTACGTGGAAGGCGTAAAACCTGTAACCTGAAAACATGGCCTCATTTCGAAATAAAGGCTTTGACTGTCTTATCGATGAACCGGATATGAAACCAGGGTAGCATGTGTCCTAATCAAACCCCAGTGGCCTTCTCATTAAAGAAGAGAGGGGACACAGACAGGAAGAGGGAATAATGACCATGTGGCCACATGGTTGTGCTGCAGATGTAACACGAGGAATACCTGGGGCTACCAGAGCCTGGGCAGACAGGAAGGGATCTGCCCCTCAGCCTTCACAGAGAACATGGTCTTCCCAAGAGCCTAAAGCATCCCTACTACCCCTGGTAAAACCGTCAGATAAGAATTGGACTGGAAGTCTGAACGGTGGGCCACACTCAGTAGACACAGATGGGGAGAAAAATAGGGCAGCCTGCTGCTGTGAAGTCTCAGGAGGCCCATCCAGGGCCACTGTGAGTTGAAAGCGGGTTGATGAGAGTGGGTTTGCTGATGTTGTATAGTGTGGTTCTCCGGAGGTTTGCTTTGGTGTGCTGGGCAATGATGGGATGTGATATGGTTTTTTTGTCCAGACAGGTAAATATTTTGTTGGATTGTCTCAAGCAAACCAATAAAGTCACAGAACACACACACACACACAAAACCCCCAAAAAACAACAGAGGAAGACTGTGGACAAGCATGATTGGCAGACTGGCTGCACCAATGGACGTTGAGAACATAAGAACAATGGTGAGCAGGGAGCAGGGCCAGGCAGGGTTCTCTCTGCTGTGCCCAAGGTCACTATGAGAGGGACCCACTCACAGCACCTAAAAATAGCAACAACGGGAAACACATATAACATGTCAGGAAAGATGTCCAAGACCTCGAAGGATTAGGAGTTCAATTTGTGTGTGTGTGTGTGTGTGTGATGGGGTTGGGGGTGGGGTTTCCAAGCTTGAGAGTTCTCCATGCAGGAGGAAGGTGGTCAGAAGGGCAGCACGATATGCTAGTTCGAAAGGGACATAATCTTAGAGCAGCCTGACATGCGCTGTGAGGACAAGCTTGGCAGGAGAAGACCTGTGAAGACCATCCTGGGACAAATAGTGTGAGGGATCCCTGGCAGTGGAGGCAAGTGCTGCCCTGCCAGAAAGGTGGTCAAGGTGTAAAACTATGGACCCCCAGGGAAGAGGCCCCACCAGGATTCCTGTTTTCTTTCTGCATCTTCAGTGTCTGGCACAAGGACCTGGCTCAGAGTGGAGCATCCATGTCTTCTTCCTGCCCCTTCATCTGGTGCATGCATAGTAACACTCTTGTGGTTTAATGACCTCCCTTAAAGTGCTGACCTGAATGAAGTCACACTTGATGGTTTCACCAATGTCACTGGGACTCCTGGACTGCATCAGGAAATGCTCTTAGCCTTTGCCTTGGCATCCCAGTTCCCAGATGGTAGCCTGGCCCTTGACAGACAACATGTGAGATCGCAGTGATGATGCCTGCTCACACGGACTCAAACATAGACGCACAGCAGCAGAGGCCAGGCCACTCATGCTCAGGCCACTGTAGTGCATGCAACTCGGGAAAGCAGCCCAGAGAGCAAGCATGAACTTGGACGGAAGCATGTAGTCTAGCGT
>NW_022103944.1:785270-786410 GCF_000313985.2 Echinops telfairi
GGGGCAGGATGTGACCATGGCAGAGGAATCCCTGAGAGAGGAGTGTGGTTGCTCCCTACAGACCCCTCAACCCCAGAGAACCCTGATGGGAAGCAGGAGCATGCTGAGCAATTTCTGCAGGAGCCATACCAGCAAGGGAGGCAGGGGCCCTCATCCCAAGAGGCACCATCTGCATTCCTCTGAGGTCCAATTGCTTCCTCCTTTCTCTCTTCCTTCCCACCCTGCCACACGAGCTCAGGGGTTCCTTTCATTGGGACCCAGGTTTTTAGACTTTTTACCAGGAGGTCCCACATACTCGACAAGAAATGCCAGTGTGAGGTTAACATTGGCAAAATGCAAAGGCTTATGTCCACGTGTTCCCTGTAATGATTTCTATTGTGCTGCACCTCAAGGAGGTCACGCTGAGCCCAGAGGAACCACTGTAGGGGAGGGAGACTCTGAGGCAGATAGGTAGAGGTGACTGCAGTCAAAGCCAACCCATGACAGACTTTCAAATGACTCCACTCCACCGGTCAGCTGTTAACAGGCCTTTATAACTGTATCGCTTTTGTCTGCTCCCAAACCACTTCCCGTTTTGGACATCTTTCCCTTGCTCTGGATACTAGCCCAGAGACATAAGATCTATCTTGCCTTTTTAACAGAGGAAGACATTCAAATCAGAGAGTATGTGCAACTTGCCCAGGTCACACAGTAAGGAGCTGCAAGTAGAAGGAGAGCCCAGGGCTTCTGATTCTCAGCTTGAGACTCTGTTCACCAGAGCATCTTCTATACTTAGGGTGAGCCTAGGATGGTTTAGGGTGCGGGATACAGGGTGACCCAAGAGAGACAGCTGGGATGCATGGCTAGAATGAGGATCAGAAACGCACAGGTGATCCAGCCTAAGGCCCAACACAGGGCATCCTGCCCCACTCACACAGTCGCTGAGGAAGTTGGGGAAATTCTCCTTCATCATTGTCAGCAAGCCAGGCTCGTCGATTGTGTCATCCCGTCCAGTGTACCTGTGATACAGGTCGATCATGCCAATGATGGACTTCTCAGCTTGGGTGTTGCTCATCGTGGCTTTCAAAGAACTGCAGAGGAAAAGACAATGACCTGGATTTCATTCCTCAGGACGAACATTTCTGAGTCAGATGATGTGGA
>NW_022103944.1:787849-789284 GCF_000313985.2 Echinops telfairi
GAGAAGAAGACAAGAGAGCTTGTGTCTCTGGGCTCAGAGCAGGCCCTATATAGGCTCAGCCTGGGTCTGTGGGGTTGGGAGCCCTGGGGCCCTGTGTGCTGTCTGCTTCCTGCAGCCCTGTCCATGCAAAAGTGGAGACACACCTCAGGGGTGGTGACCCACATTTCCCATGAGCAATCAGGGCCACCAGTAAATGCCCTTCCTAGGTGACCTCATCAAGGCCCTCCACCCCAAAACGCAATAAGAGGATGGGGAAGAGTGGACTGTGTCTTAACTGGGCTTTACATCCTAAGACCACTGCCATCAAGTGGATTTTGACTCACAGTGACCACATAAGACACAGAAGAACTGCCCCTTTAGGCTTCCAGGGTTGTAAATTAGATAAATACATAGATTGAATGTAGATGCATATATATGAAAACATTGATATGTTTGCTTCAAGACAGCCCATAATTAAAAGCTTTATTGGCATTTACTTCACATATCATATAATTAATCATTGAATCATATGAGCAAGGGTTGGGCAATCATCACTACCATCAATATCAAAACATTTCCTTCTTGTATTCTAGGTTATTTACCCCTATTTCCCTCCATCCTCACCTCTCATGCCCATAGGTAATTATCCATTCACTTGTATGCTCTATAGAACCACCTATCCTGAATTTCCTATTCAGGAAATTATACAAAACCCAACAAACAGGAAGCAAACAAACAAAAGCCAACAAAGACTAGACAAAACAGAGAAAACCCTTAATCCAATGGAAAGCAGAAAATATTAAAACCAAAAACAACTTTATAATGAACCAAAGGCAGATCAAAGGATAAGGTATTACATTTTAACACAACTACGTCTACCATAATTGGCTTTACAATACTCTCCGTGATAGCAAGGCTATATAAACCCCTAGACTATATTCACAGGACAGTAAGCACAGGCTTACACTATGTGTATATCCTTATGGAATCAGAAAGATATATCTTTCTCCTGAGCATCGAGAAGCAACTGGTGGATTCAAACTGATGACCTTGAGGTTAGCACCCCAATGCATAATGCACCCTAGACGGGATGGTTATTAGGACCCTGCATGCAGCATATCACTGGATACTAATCCACCCTCTGCTTCAACAAGCCTAGACTCATAGTTCATACACCAACCAGCTCTGCTGTTGCTGGAGAGTGTATCTACTGTGCCAGACGTTCGGGTAGCAGATGCACAGTCACTGCCTCATGATCCTCACCGCTACAATGTCAGCACTGACACCCCATCATTGCAAGGAGGGAATGTTTTTTAGAACACTCAGAATATGAACTTGGATTGAGCCTGGACCAAGCTTTCTGGAAACTCCAAGTCCAGGGATGGGACATCACTCACAGGAGAGAGACAGGACCCTGCGCTGAACACAGTCACCTACTTCCTGCCAGGGACATAGG
>NW_022103944.1:789384-790573 GCF_000313985.2 Echinops telfairi
CAGACAAATCCTTCAGGACCAATCATGAGAGCAACGTTACCAGGAGAGTAAGGGGAAGGTGAGGGGAGGTGGGAGAAAGGAGAGAATAGGGTACCGATTGCCATGATCAATGTCTAACATACAATCCCACACCCCTCCAGAGGGGACCAACAATAAAAACTTGTGTGAAGGAACAGAGTAGACTGTGTAAGATATGAAAATAATAATAATTCATAATTTATCAAGGGTTATCAATGGTAGAAGGTGGGTAAGGGGAGAGGAGCTGATACCAAAGGCTCAAGTAGAAAGAAAATGTTCGGAAAATGATGATGACAGCATATGTACAAATGTGCTCAATGCAATTGATGTATAGATTGTTATAAGAGCTATAAGAGCCCTCAACAAAATGATGTTACCAAAAAAATCTACAGTTTAGAAACCCACAGGCGCAACCCTTCTCTGTCCTGGAGAATTGCCCTGAGTTGTAATCAAATCAAGAGCAATGAGTTTCACTTTGGTGTTTGCTTTTGTTTTATTTTTTCTTTGAGAGTAGAATCTAGTGCCGTGTCTTCTGCTGCTTCAAGAGGTTTTCTGCATTTCTTGGCCTGTGATAACCTCGCTCCTTCTTCAAAGCACATCACCTCAAGCTGGTGGTCACATCTCCCCTCCAACTCAGACGCTTCTGCCTCCATATATAAAAACACTTGTCATGAAACCGGATGAAGGCCAAACATAATAGTGGGACAAGAGGGCAGGTAAAGGAAATAGAGGAAAGAACTAGTATGCAAAGGACATTTATAGAGGTCTCAATACAGGCATGTAAATATATTTATATGTAAGAATAGGGGAATAGATCTATGTATTGATATGTTTTATGTTAAGTATTAAGGCAGCAGAAGGACATCAGGCCTCTACTCAAGTACACCATCAACACAAGAACACATTGTTCTTATAGCTGGGCATTCCGTGAAGCTCGGTTTCCCTACATGATCGCTGAAAACAAATGTGTGCATAAGCAAATGTGGTGAAAGAGCTGATGGTGTCCGGCTATTAAAAGACACATTGTCTGGGGTATTAAAGGCTTGCAGGTAAATAAGCAGCCATCTAACTCAGAAGCAACAAAGCTCACATGGAAGAATCACACCAGCCTGTGTGACCACAAGGTGAAGAAGGGACTAGGTATCAGGCATCAAAGAACAAAAAAATCATA
>NW_022103944.1:790673-791759 GCF_000313985.2 Echinops telfairi
AAAAAGAATGAAGGATTCAAAGGTCTTCTCATTGAGTTCTCTTGGGCTGGATGCTGTGATAACCAACAAGGGCACTGGCTTTGCACAGGGGATCCATGTATTGGTCACACCTCCATCAGAAACCTTAATCCTTTACTAGCCACCTACCTAGTCCCAGCTAGTACTCTCCAGGCTGGTGTGTGGATCTGAGGTTGGGTTCACTGCAAACGTGACACTCAATCAACCTTGAGTAGAAGACCCAGCTATGGGACTGCCTATCCTCTCGGGCTGTGGACTCTCTCCTTGTCTGTGTCCACTCAAAGAGGGCAGGACTTGCCTCTTAATGCCCAAGACCCTGGAGTGACAGTGGGAGCAATTGTAGGGAGGGCACAAGAGAACGGTACTTGACAACACATATATAATAGCTTTACTGGATTTGTTTCTCACACCATTACCCATCACAAGGATAAAATAGTGACCTGCCTAATAAGATATGCCCCAATAAGTATTGACTATTATAAGTGGATTGTATTTATCGGTTGCATATACTAACTACAGTAAACCATTCCCATCATCTTCCTTTGGCGGAAGTGGGGATGTGGCATCTGGCAAATAGATATGTCAGGCAGCATTTGTCATTTTAACTTTACAACATGATGAAGACAAACAATATTGAACTGTGCGCATCTGCAGCTTTTGCTGTGAAATATAATGTCACTATAACATGCATGCATGGAGAGGGAGACCTCAGAAGTGTCCTGCTGTCAGTGATGATGGATGGAGAAACTGCTGGGGGGAACATGGAAGAATCTGAGAATCGGCTGAATCTGAGGGAGACTCAGGATGCTCTTTTGGCAAACCTAGGGGCCGCTCAGTGCCTTAGCTGGAACCTGTCTGTGTCATGAGAGGACTCAGGAAGGGGTGCAGGAATGGGACAGCTGTCAATGACTCCTTCGGGTTGTCCACCCCAGCCCCAGCCCTTCTCACTCTGAGTCTCGGCTCCTGTTCCCCATGGAAATCAGTTTGTGTCAGAAGATGGTGTGGGTCACAGCCCAGTCACCTCTGTCACTCTGACACGAGCTGATTTGCATGGAGAAGGAGGAAGAA
>NW_022103944.1:792550-794114 GCF_000313985.2 Echinops telfairi
TTAGGTTAAAATGTAATACTTATCCTTGATCTGCCTTTGGCTCATTATAAAGTTGTTTTGGTTTTAATATTTTTTGCTTTCCTTTGGATTAAGGGTTTTCTCTGTTTTGTCTAGTCGTTGTTGGCTTTTGTTTGTTTGCTTCCTGTTTGTTGGGTTTTGTATGATTTCCTGAAAAGGAAATTCAGGATAGGTAGCTCTATAGAGCATGCAACTGAATGGATAATTACCTATGGGCATGACAGGTGAGGATGGAGGGAAATCGGGGTAAACAACATAGAATACAAGAAGGAAATGTTTTGATATTGATGGTAGTGATGATTGCCCAACTCTTGCTTATATGATTCAATGATTAATTATATGATATGTGAAGTAAATGTCAGTAAAGTTTTAAATTTTTTCATATATATATGTATGCATCTATATTCTATGTATTTATCTAATTTACAACCCTGGAAGCCTAAAGGGGCAGTTCTTCTGTGTCTTATGGGGTCACTGTGAGTCTAAATCAACTTGATGGTAGTGATCTTAGGATGTGAAGCCCAGTTAAGACAGGGTCCACTGACCACCACCCTCTTATTGGGTTTCAGGGAGGAAGAGGTCCTTGGTGAGGTTACCTAGGAAGGGCACTTACTGGTGGCCCTGATTGCTGATGGGAAATGTGGGTCACCACCCCTGAGGTGTGTCTCCACATTTGCATGGACAGGGCTGCAGGAAGCAGACAGTACACAGGGCCCCAGGGCTCCCAACCCCACAGACCCAGGCTGAGCCTATATAGGGCCTGCTCTGTGCCCAGAGACACAAGCTCTCTTGTCTTCTCCGGAATCATCAGAAGCTGCGGTAAGTCTGCACCTGCCTCTGAACTTCCCTGGAGTGCTGCCCAGAGCCTCTTGCTGTTTGGCCTGCGGGAGCTGAGAGAGCCTCTGTGGGAAAGCTTGGGTTCTAGCTCAGGCTCTGCCAGGGTGGGAGGCTCACCTTGAGGCCAAGGGGTCTCATCTATCTTTCATTGCTTATTATGCCTCTGCTACCTATGTCTAGGACAAATCTAGAGGGGTAGGGTGGAAACATTTTCAGTGGGAGTGCAGGACAGAATCCTTCCCTCTTTTTGCCTTTGTTCCTCCATGGATTCCCCTGCATCCAGTCTCCAGGATCATGAATCCCCACTCCCTACGTCCATATCCAGGTGTCCTGGTGGTGTACTGGGTTACAAGTTGGGTCAGTAACCACATGGTGAGCAGTTCAAAACCAGCAGGTGAGCTTCTCTTGGGGAGGAAAATGAGGCTTTCACCTCCCATAAAGAATGACAGTCTTGCACCCACAGGGGCAGTTCTCCCCTGCCCCATAGGGTCACTCCCTCCACGTGTCAGACCTGACTAGATAGCTGGAAGTGTTCTCATTAAAAAAAAAAATCTCCATAGCCAAGGAGAAGAGCTAAGTGTCTCATATGAGTACTTTGAAAGCATTCTGAGATTCTAGATTTTGGACACTGACTCATGATTCCATGATGCATTTTGGTCCAGCCTCAATAAGGCATAGTGAACAAAGCTCCACCTTCCTGCCCTCCTGT
>NW_022103944.1:794969-798636 GCF_000313985.2 Echinops telfairi
AGCTGAGAAGTCCATCATGGGCATGATCGACCTGTTTCACAGATACACTGGACAGGATGACACAATCGATAAGCCTGGCCTGCTGACAATGATGAAGGAGAATTTCCCCAACTTCCTCAGCGACTGTGTGAGTGGGCTGGATGCCCAATGTTGGGCCTTAAGCTGGATCACCTGTGGGTTTCTGATCCTGAATCTAGCCGTGCATCCCAGCTGTCTACCCCGGGTCACACTGTACTGCACACCCCAACCCATCCTAGGGCCACCCCAAGTACAGAAGATGCTCTGATGAACAGAGTCTCAAGCTGAGAGTCAGAAGCCCTGGGCTCTCCTTCTACTATTTGCAGCTCCTTACTGTGTGACCTGGGCAAGTCGCACATACACTCTGAATGTCTTCCTCTGTTAAAAAGGCAAGCTAGATCTTATGTCCCTGGGCCAGTATCCAGAGCAAGGGGAAGATGTCTTAAATGGGACATGATTTGTAAGCGGACAAATGTGATACAGATATAAAAGGCTCTTAGCAGCGGAGTGGTTTCATTTGAAAGTCTATCATGGGCTAGCTTTGACTGCAGTCACCTCCACCCATGTGCCTCAGAGTCTCCCTCCCCTTCACTGGTTCCTATGGGCTCAGTGGGACCTTCTTAAGCTGCAGGGCAATAGAAAAGATAACATAGAACACGTGGACATAAGCCTTTGCATTTGGCCAGCATTATTCTCACACTGGGGTTTCTTGTCGAGTGTGTGGGACTTCCTGGTAAAAAGTCTAAAAACCTGGACCCCAAGGATAGGAAACCCAGAACTCGTGTGGCAGGGTGGGAAGGAAGAGAGAAAGGAGGGAGAAATGGGACCTCAGAGGAATGCAGATGGTGCCTGGTGGGATGAGGACCCCTGCCTCCCTTAGTGGTATGGCTCCTGCAGAAACTGCTCAGCATGCTCCTGCTTCCTATCTGGGGGCTGTGGGGTTGAGGGATCTGTAGGGAGCAACCACCCTCCTCTCTCACGGATTCCTATGCCATGGTCACATCCTCCCCCTCACCCCTCCAAGGCATTTCTGCCATTCGCAACCCAAATCTCACAGGTAACAGGCTTTCCCTTGTTTGCACCTTTTTCTTTGCCCAGGAGAAAAGGAAGAGAGATTACTTGGCCAACTTGTTTGAGAAGAAGGATAAGAATGGGGATAAGAAGATTCAGTTTTCTGAGTTTCTTTCCACTCTGGGAGATATCGGCACAGACTACCACGACCAGAGCCACGGAGCACCGCCTTGTTCCGGGGAAATCCAGTGAGCCTGGTGCAGCCCAGAGGCCTGCCAAGCTCCAACAGCAATAAAGTGTCTCCTTCCACTCACACTTGCCTTGTTGCTCGTTTTCTTTGGGGGTGTTTATCCTTGGACAGAACAGATGGTTGCTGGTTCATTGCTTTATGGATTATCCACTAGATACCAAAGGTCTTCCCTGAGAAGATCACTTCTAGAGGGCTGTACCAGTGTCTTGAGACCAGATTAGAACTCTCCTCTTCTATTAGGCCTAGTGGTTGCCTTCCATTCCCTGCACCTGAAGTTAACTGGTTCCACAGCTCAGGGTACTTGGACAGTGAGCACGCTAGACTATGTGTTTGAGTCCAGATGGACGCTTACTCTCTGTGCCGCTTTTCTGAATTGCGTGGACAACAGTGTCCTGAGCATGAGAGGCCTGGCCTCTGTTTCTGTGTGTCATGTTTGAGTCCGAGTGAACAGGCATCATCAGTGCGATCTCACATGTTGTCTGTCAAGGTCCAGGACACCATCTGGGAATGGGGATGCCAAGGCAAAGGTGAAGACCAGTTCCTGATCTAGTCCTGGCGTCCCAGTGACATTGGTGAACCCAGCAATTGTGACTTCATTTAGGCCAACGCTTTAATGGAGGTCATTAAGGCACAAGAGTGTTACTATCCAGCCACCAGATGAAGGGGCAGGAAGAAGACATGGATGCTCCACTCTGAGCCAGGTCCTTGTGCCAGACATTGAAGATGCAGAAAGAAAACAGGCATCCCAGTGGGACCTCTACCCTGGGGGACCCTGGTTTTAAGACTTGGAAACCCTTCTGATGGGGCAGCACTTGCGTTCACTGCCAGCGATCTCCTCCCACTCTTTCCCCCAGGTTAGTCTTCACAGGTCTTCACCGTCCATCCTTGTCCTCACAGCGCATGTCAGGCTGCTTTAAGATTATGTCGTTTTCTGATCAGCTTATCCTGCTCTGTTATACAGGGTTCTTTAGAGTATCAGAACCAAAATGCTAATAATTATATATATATATATTTATACAGATAGATAGATGTATAACATAAGAAATAAACAGTTAATTAAATTATAAAGCAGTACAAATGGCTCAGTGCAACTCCCTCCCGTGAGACAGTTGTGAGACACTGGCAGTCCTTTAAGTCTGGAGGGCCACTGGGTAGTCCTCTGTAGAGAAATTCTGGCTACTTGGCCACAGGTAGCAAAAAGCAAGGCAAGGTCCCCAACAATCACGCCAATGACAGGGTTTGACAGTCCCCAGCTCAATAGATGTAAATTCCAATGATGTAGAGAAGCAGGTCTTGAAGGAACCTTTAATTACAGCGACAAAGTCCATGGGTTAGGTGTCCCACAGGTAGTGTAACTTGTAAATTGAGGTACCGAACAAGCAAGGCAGCCGCACATGGGTCCCATAGTAAACGAGCAAGAGGCAGAAAAGGCAAGGCTCACCAAGCCATTTATCTCTCTGCCCTTCAATTAATCCCACATGTGTTTACCGGCCAGGTTGCCACAATAAACTAACTACCTCAATCCACTCCTTGCCAACTTGGCACCTGTACACAATTCTTTAGCCATATATAATTTCCCTATATTAATGAAATCACACTTATCCTTATCATCATACCTCTCTCATACATATAAATGATAACACAGTGAGTCCAATTGTATCTGATATATCATACATGAACAAAGGAAAGGTATTCAATAAGCACATATAAAGAATATACACTGACAATTACAAACCTGGCTTGTGCTATTGATCATGTGTTCATAACTGATAGGTAGAGCTAAGTTCTTCTACTACCCATTCTGTATTACGTTTGCCCTCAGCAAGGACCTCAGCTGGCTGTGATTTTTGCCTGGTGGGGTGACGCAGATCTTCATTCCTGAGGGGCCTGGGTCACCTGCTGACGTTCTGACCACCCTCCTCCTGCATGAGAACTCACACACTTGGAACCCACTCCACCCCCACTGCAACACACACACACACACACACACACACACTCAGAGACACACTCACAGACACCTCCCCCGCCGGATATTGGCCTCCTAATTCTTTGAAGCCTTGGTCATCTTTCCTGACATGAGTTTCCCGTTGTTGTTATTTTTAGGTTCTTTTTAAAAAATCCTTTTATTAGGGGCTATACAACTCTTATCACAATCCATACATACATCAATTGTGTAAAGCACATTTGTACATTCATTGCCCTCATCATTCGCTAAACATTTGCTCTCCACTTAAGCCCCTGGCATCAGTTCCTCATTGTTTCTTCACTCTCTCCGATCTCCCCTCCCTCATGAGCCTGTGATGATTTATAAATTATTATTTTGTCCTATTTTGCCCTGCCGACGTCTCCCTTCATCCACTTTTTGGTTGTCTGTCCCCCAGGGAGGAG
>NW_022103944.1:798957-802589 GCF_000313985.2 Echinops telfairi
AGACCCCTCTGCACGGGGATCTCCAGTGGCCTACAAAAGGGGTTTGGGTCTCCACTCTGCACACCCCCCGATCATTCACTATGGTAAGATTTTTCAGCTATCTCTTTATTTATTTTAAAATTTGATCTCCTTGCTTTCTTTTTAAATTGTTTTTCGTTTTTTCTTTTTGTTCTTCTTTCATTTTTCTTCTTTCCTCCTCTTTGTCTATCTCTTCTCTCTGTCTTGATACAGTCACAGCAAATTCAGTTCTCCTTTTTGTTGTTTTCTTTTCTTTCTTTCCTTTTTTTAATATACTGCTTTCAGTTTTATATAGTCTGTGAATTTAAGCTGTGTGTGTGAGTGGTGTTAGTTTGCTTGGCATTGTTGCTGCAGTCTTTGTTTTCTTCTTTCTCTCTTTTTCTTCTCCTTTTCCTCTCTTTCCTTTCACAAGCCACTAGCGGCCTCCAGGCCACTCCCCTCTGCCTAGGGCAACTCTGAAGGCCCAAATGGGGGAGCTCCCACCCGCATTTTTTGGCTCTCCATGCAGCTGGTGAAATCATGCCGGTCCTCTTCCATACTCGAAGCATCAGGGGTTTCTCCCCTTCAAACATGGGGAGATATCCAGCTTAAACCCTGAGGCCCGACTAGTGTCTCGGGAGACCTCCTGTTCAACCCTGGTGGGGCTCCATGCTACTCTGGGAACATCCACCCAACCTCAAAGGGGATCTCTCAGTCTATGGTAATCCCCCCTGCCAGCTACAGAGCTCAACACCAGGGAGGGCACACCCCCACACCCTCCTCAGCATTCCAGTTGCAGAGGGAAATGCCACAGGCCACCTGACGTGCTCCAAGCACCATGAGGCCTACTTAGAGATCAGCCAGTGAAGGGATGCTCTTGTGGGCCCACAACAACCGAACCAGCATCACATGAGAGGATTATCCAACTCACATTCCAAATAATGGAATAGTGGATGGCTAGGGTAAAAGTGAAACCACAGGAAGATATAGTGATAGCCTGACCCCTCAGTATAACTACTGGCAGGTAATTCATAGAAGCACTCATACGAGTCCCCCAAGAGAGAGCCCAGTGATCTTTGCCTCTGGAATACGGCTCTGGGATCCTCTAAAGCAACATGTAAACAGCAAGCAGTCTAAACAGCTTTAACAAAAAAGCAGGAGAAACAGAAGACAATGCCGGAAGATGTCATGAACTGTGCACAGAAGAAGCAGATATTGACCTGCCACAGAAAGAAATTTTCAGAATGCGGCTTTGAGTAATACAGGATATGAGGGAGGCATTGCAGAAAAAGGATGAAGTGATAGAGGAGATAAAGGGAATGCACCAAATGGAATTTCAGGACTTAAGGGATGAAATAACAAAATTCAGTGGCAAACGGACAGACTTTCCAACAGACTTGAGGAGGCAGAGAATTGCACCAGTGACCTAGAGGCTAACCAAGCAGACCTAAGCAAACGGGAAAATCAGTCAAATAAGACAACCAGAGAAGCTGAAGACAACTTGAGAGCCATGTCTGAAGCTATGAAAAGGAACAATATTAGAATAATTGAACTACTGTGACAAGAGACAAAAAAGAAGTCAACAGTGAAAATAGCAAGGGAATTCTTACAGGAAAACGTCCCCAGCTTAAAACATGAAAATCAGGCAACTATTCAGGAGGCTGAAAGAACACCAGAAAGACTGATTCCCAAGAAGAAGTCACCAGGACACATAATAGTCAAATCATTCAAGTATGAGGAAAAGGAGAAGATCATAAAAGCAGCTAGGGAAAGCAAACAGTTACGTATAAAAGTACCCCAATAAGGGTATTTTCAGACTATCAGAAGAAATGATGTTGAAGAGTATGGAATGGAGTAACATATTCCAAAAATTGAAGGAAAACAATACAAACCCAAGTATGCTTTACCTGGCTAAATTATCTGTTAAGATAGAAGGAGAAGTAAGAGTCTTCCCAGACAAGGAAAACCTCAAAGAATACATAAAAGGAAACCAAGCCCTACAAAAGATCCTGGCTGATCGAATATGGGCAGAAGATGAACCCTTACTGAGGGCAAATAGGAGACCATCACATAGAACAACTCCACACATAGGGCAACAAAGAGAAAACAGCCCCCAGGATAGCGTTGGCTAAATATTGGAAAGAACGCAAACATAAACCACACACACAACACAAGTGGATAAGATAGGTAGGGAGGAAAACACCCAACACAAAATGTACAAGATGACATCACTGAATGCACAGATGGATGTAATAACACTGAATTTCAATGGCTTGAACTCAGGCATTAAAAGGCAGAGGCTAAAATACTGGCTCAGAAAACATAACCCATCAATCTGCTGTTTCCAGGACACACACCTCAAGCTTGCAGACAAAAACAGGTTAGGAAGTAAAGGCTGGAGAAAAATATAGCAAGCAAATGGCAATGCAGAAAAAGTAGGGGTAGCGATCTTAATATCTGACAAAATTGACTTCAAGATACAGGCCATGACAAGAGACAAGACGGAGCACTATACAGTGCTAAAGGGAATAGTAGACCAAGAACCAGTGAGCATAATAAATATATATGTGACTAACGAGAGACCTGAGAAATTAATACAGATTCAGCCGTTTCTCAGATTCTTCCATGTTCCCACCATCAGTTTCTCCATCCATCATCACTGACAGCAGGACACTTGTGATTCTCCCTCTCCATTCATGTATATTATACTGACACTGTAAAAAATTAATACAGCTAATAGTTGGTTCTTTGAAAGAATTAATAGAAATGATAGACCACTGGCAAACCTAACCAAAGAAGGAAGGAATGAATGACAATTGCAAGGATGAGGGATGAAACAGGGCACATTACAATGGACCGTAATGAAATAAAAATATAATTACTCAGTACTATGAATGCCTATACTCTAAGGAATTCAACAATTTGAAGACATGGGCAAATATTTGGAAACACAATCCCTCCGTAGACTATCGCAGATGGACGTCAAGAATCTCAACAGACCCATAGCAATGGAAGAAATAGACAAGGTTATCATAAAAATAACAACAAAATTTCCCCCGGGCCAGATGGCTTCACAGGAGAATTCTAGAAAGCATTCAGGGAAGAACTGATACCAATCCTACACAAACTCTTCCAAAACATAGATAAAGATGGAAAACTCCTAAATTCTTTCTATGAAGCTAGTGCAGCTCTGATACCTAAAGCGGGCAAAGATCCCACAAGAATTGATGTGGGGAACAGAAGGATTTCTCTTAAGTTGTCTCCCCAAAACATATGCCAGACTTAGCTTGAGAATGATTCTTCACTAGGCAGCAAAAGTAGGTCAGGGGTTATTCTCCCTAACATCAACCATCAAGAATGGATTGGGAGTCATTCTCACTGAGAGGTATCAGCTGTCTAGATCAAGCAGACACCACTGCTTATCCCACAACAAACAGGGCCCATTCCTTTCTGTTATTGTTCCCTCGAAGCAGCGCCCATAGGCAAGCCCGGGACCACTCTAAGATGACTAAGCTAAGGCTACCATCTTGCTACACATGCCCCCCTATTCCCTCCTCTTACTATTGCACATTCACCCCTAGGTCATCCCCCTCCTATTGCTTGTATTGCCTATGTTACAACCCCTCTCTATGATG
>NW_022103944.1:802775-806713 GCF_000313985.2 Echinops telfairi
ATATGATGCGTGGTTAGCAATAAATAAGGAGGCTCCCTGGTTCTCGAGAGGGTGGCTGGAGAAGGTGGCGAAGGAGGTCGAAGCAGCGGATTCTTCTCTGATGGCTAAGCCCCCTCCACGAGGACCATCAATGCTAGCTGAGGTGAGCAATGCTACCATCAATTGCGTCTGATTCCATTACTTGACTCCATCCTTTAACTCTCATGCTCTCTATGACTTTACAATAATCTCTACTTATTATCGCTGTACAATTGCGCCTACCAAACCTGTGATGTTTTGTGGGATTCCCTCTTTCCTTTAACCCCACAGACTGGCGCCCATCGTGTGGGGTTTGGTAGGAAAAGAACTCTTTTGAGTTAAATCCTGTGTAACAATGGTATGGCCTCATCGGACAGAGCGAGTGAATCGGGAAAACTTCTTTGAAGTTTAATTTTTTGAGTGTGTTTTTAGTCCGAGTGAGATATGGGTCAGGCAAAGAGCAAAAATACGTGGTACAGTATCACTCTTTGCTACCTCTTGAAGAAACAGAAGGTAAAGGTAAAAAAAAGAGAATGAACGAGTTTCTTCAATTGGTAAAGAAATTTAATCCTTCTTTTCCGGAGTCAGGAACCTTTGACTTGGAGATCTGGGTTAAGGTAGCCATTAACTTAAGAAAAGCTCACAGGGAAGGACAGAACATACCCATGGAGACCTGGGTTTTGTGGGCGCAGATTAAAGAAGTGTTGGAGTCGCTTCAGGGAGAGAGAGTAAGAGAACGAGACCAGCAGAACAGTGAGAAACCTCTAAACTACGCAGATTTAAGTCAGATGAGAAGCAAGCAGGATGAGTTTCAGGCAGATGAAAAAATTGTAAGTGTAGCTGAGAAGGCAAAGTTTGAATCAGGAGATAGCAGAGTGGAACCATGTGCCCCATCTGAATATAGTGTAGGGAATCACAATACTAACAAGCAAGGCAGTGCTGGAGGAGGAGGTCAGATCCAAAGAAAAACAAGCGGAGAGAATTAACATAGAGGGTGAGGTTCAGGAAGCAAAACGCAAGAGGCAGGGTGTAGAAAGACACCATTGCTTTCACAGGTGGAGAAAAGCATAGCCCAGGAAGCAGATTTAGAATTTAGAGTGGCTTATCCTGTGAGAGTCATCGACAGACAGCCCGATGAGCAGCACCCACAAGGGATTCAAGAACGATAACATACTGCCTTCCCCTTCAAGCTACCGAAGGACCTCAAGCAAGCTGTATCTAGCTATGGCCCAGACTCCCCATTTGTTATTAGTATGATAAAATCTATGGCAGATTCTGAGCATTGGATCCCAGCAGATTGGAGGGCGATAACGAGATCTTGCCTCTCATCTTCAGAATCTTTGCAATATCAATTATTATGGGCCGAAACAGCCCTTGCACGTGCCCCCAAAAATGCAGAAGAGGGTATAGATATAGGGATTCATCAGCTGCTAGGAGATGAGAATTACATCAGAGTTGAGTCCCAACTGCAGTTTGATGAGCAGACATTCACTCAGGTGAGAGAAGTTTCCTCAAAGGCCTGGGAAAAAATAATACCGTCAGGAAGCAGGCAGCCGAATTACACAGCAGTAAAGCAAAGGAATGATGAGCCTTACATAGATTTTATATCCAGGTTGCAAGATGCTGTCCATAAGAACGTAGCGGACAAAGGGGCAGCAGTCGATCTTATTCTTACATTAGCATTTGAAAACGCGAACACATCATGTCAAGCTGCCATATGCCCTTTTCAAAGAACAGAGCACGCTGTTAGATTATATCAGGCTATGCAGGAATGTAGGGACAGAGGAGCACAGAGCCAACCTCATGGCTGCTGCTTTGGCAAATTACACCAGACCTAGAGGGAAATGCTTTACATGTGGAGAAGAGGGACATTATCAGAGAAACTGCAGGCAGGTATTGCAGAGGAACAAGACAATTCTCAGCGGGAAAGACTCAGGTAGAGAGCCAGAGACGGGCTCCAAGGAACCTGGACTTTGCCCCCGCTGCAACAGAGGCAGGCACTGGGCAAAGAATTGTCATTCAAGGTTTAGCAATAGAGGACATCCTCTAGAAAGCAACGCCCAGCCAAAAAACATGTAGCAGGGTGTGCTCCGAGCCCCTCTGAAAGGAGTACAGGAGATAATCCTCAGATGCAGGACCCCATTGGGAATGCCACCAGTCCGCAGTCAGATGTCCGCTCCCCCCAACGCCTATCGGGCATAGGGCTCTCCTCTACTAGCAGGGAAAACTCCTCACTAGATTTGACCAGTCAGGAAGACATCCAGCTTTTACCAGATAAGGAAGCTACTGCGATCAGGACAGGAGTTCGGGGTCCTTTACCCAAAGGCACAATTGGATTTTTATTAGGGAAATCTAATTTAAGTGCTCTCAGTGTACAAACCATCACAGATGTGATTAATCAGGACTACGACGGAGAAATTAAGGTAAAGGTCAGATCCGGTGTTCCCTGGACCATAAAGAAGGGAGACAGTTTAGGACAACTGTTGTTACTCCCTTGTGATCCCATGGATAAGAATGATGCCACTGAGGGAGGGGCATGCAAATCCAGGGGTCAGGAGATATTTTGGAGTGCTATTCTAGATAAACAGGAGCGTCCACTTATGAAGCTAACTATTGAAGGAAAGGAATTCTCAGGACTCTTGGATTCAGGGGCTGACGTCTCCGTCATGAGCTATCAACAGTGGCCCAAGGCCTGGCCGCTGGACTCCCCAGTGTTTGCTATGGGAGGAATAGGAGAAGTAGATCAGGAGAAGGTATGGCAGAGCAGGAAAATCTTGCGATGCACAGGCCCTGAGGGACAATCTGGACTCATGAAGCCTGCAGTAACTCTCACACCCATTAATCTATGGGGAAGAGATCTATTACAACAGTGGGGGGCTAGATTATATATCCCTCCACAAAATTCGGTGGCACAGAATATCATGAGGAATATGGGCTACAAGGGAAATGGACTTGGAAAGGATGAACAGGGAGATCCATGGCCCATTAAGGTGACTCCCAGAAATGACCGCCATGGCCTAGGATATTCAAATTTCTAGCTGGGGCCGCTGTCGTAAAGCCTGCACCCATCAAGCTAACTTGGAAATCTGATGACCCGATATGGGTGGAACAGTGGTCCCTTAATAATGAAAAATTTCAGGCTCTGCATGATCTTGTACAAGAACAGCTGAAAGAGGGTCATATTGCGGAAACTTTAAGTCCATGGAACTTGCCTGTGTTTGTAATTAGAAAGAAATCAGGCAAATGGAGGATGCTCATAGACTTAAGGGCTATTAATTCAATTATACAGCCTATGGAGATGCTACAACCAGGCCTCTCTTCACCTAGCATGATTCCAAAAAACTGGGATGTGATTGTGATAGACCTAAAGGATTGTTTTTATACTATTCAATTAGATCCTGCTGACCATGAAAGATTTGCTTTCACTGTGCCTGAATTAAACCATAAAGCTCCTAATAAGAGATACCACCTTAAAACTCTAGCTCAAGGCATGGTGAACAGTGCGACCATGTGTCAATTCTTCATAAGGAAGGTGTTAGAGCTGGTCAGAAAACTATCCTCTGAAACATATATAATACACTATATGGATGATATTTTAATAGCTGCTCCTAACCGTGACATGTTGCGGCAGACTTATATGCGCGTCAGTGAAGCCGTCTCTCAGGCAGGATTAGTACTTGCTCCTGATAAGATTCAAACTACCAGTCCCCATACCTATCTAGGATAGTGCTAAATCGGACCACGATCAAGCCTCAGAGACTTGAGATTAGAAAAGACCATCTCAAGACATTGAATGATTTCCAGAAACTTTTAGGAGAAATAAACTGGGTGAGGCCCTACCTGGGAATCCCCACAGAGGAGCTCAAACACCTATTTAACATATTAAAGGGATATTCTCAGCTGAGTAGTCCCAGAGAGCT
>NW_022103944.1:806873-809432 GCF_000313985.2 Echinops telfairi
CACACTCCGGTCACTCCCACTGCTACTTTGGCCCAAGAGGACAAGCCTCTCGAGTGGATACACTTAGGGAACACTGGCCCCAAGTTCATCTGGCCTTATTGGCAGCAAGTAGCCCAGCTGGTATCCAAAGGCAGGCTCTGCTGCTGACAGTTAAGTGGATTTGATCTGGCTGTCATAATTCTGCCTTACACCCCCGCTCAAGTGAGGAGTCTTTTAGAACTTGCCACGGATTTTCAGATAGTATTAGCAGAATTTTGTGGGAAGCTAGATTGCCACTATCCTCCAGGGAGACTTTGGGGTTTTCTAAAACAAACTCCCTGGACCCTCAGCAAGATATTCTCACACAAGCCAATTGAAGGAGCCTCCACTTACTTCACAGATGGCTCCAGTAGTGGCATAGCAGCCTACTGGGGTCCCTCCTGTCGTTTCTCCCAAGCCTGTTATACCTCTGCTCAGAAAACAGAGATATATGCTATCATTTTACTATTTGAAGATGTAGGGCAGCCCATCAACATAATCAGTGACTGTGCTTACACAGTACAGGTCTGTTCTTTCATTGAAACAGCGAAGTTAAAGGTAGATCCACACTCTGATATCGGCAAATTATTCCTCACTTTACAACACCAGATAAGAACACGCTCCCATCCCTTCTTCATAGGACACACGAGAGCACACACACAATTACCAGGACCAATTTCCCTGGGAAATGCCAATGCAGACATGCTAACACAGAAGGCCTCCACTACACTAGAGCTTCCACAGGCAGAACATCAAAGGTTACACAATAACGCTGCCAGTCTTAGAGATTGATATCACCTGACATGGGCACAGGCCAGGCAGATTGTCAGAGAATGCCCTCACTGCCAGCACGCCTCACTCAGAGAAGGACCTGACGGAGTCAACCCACGTGGTGACCAGGCAAACGCAATCTGGCAAATGGACGTCACTCACATACCTTCATCTGGACGCCTCGGAGCTGTGCATGTTACCATAGACACCTTCTCAGGATTCTTATGGGCATCAGCCACAGCTGGCAAGTCCACAAAATATGTCATCAGCCACTTGCTGGCCTGTTTCGCTGTGATGGGCACTCCTCCGCACTTAAAGACAGACAATGGCCCTGCCTACACTAGCAAGAGATTTCACGATTTTTGTCAAGATTGGAATATCCATCACGTAACAGGGATCCCTTACAATCCCCAAGGCCAAGCCCTCATTGAACGGGTGCATGGCACTCTAAAAACTCAATTATTTAAACAGAAGGGGGAAACGAAAGGTGAGACAGCACACAATAAAGTCCATTTGGCCTTATTAGCTTTAAATTTCTTCTCACTTCCACAAGATTCCAATGTAACCAGGGCAGAGAAACACTTTTCTGCCCCCGCAGAGAAAGCTGACCCGGAGAAAATATGGTGGAAGAACGACGACGGAGTGTGGAAACCAGGCTTGCTGGTGACTAGGGGTAGAGGCTATGCTTATATTCTTTCAGATGGCGGAGAAAGTAGATGGATCCCCCTCAGAAGAGTCCGACCACGGATTGAGAGGGACAAAGAAAAGGAAGAACCCACCTAGCCATTCTGATCCTGACTCTGTGCCAGTCGAGATGGCAGCCCTCTCCATAAGTAAGAGATATCGTAAGATCAAACACTTAGCAACTCACCCCCCTAGCTGGGGACAAATAAAAGCTATGAACCAGCAGGCATGAGCAACACTAGCTAGCGCTGGCAAGCCCGGTACCCGTGAGAGTGTGTTCCTGGCAATGCTTGCTGTCATGTCGGTTGTGTCCATGGAGGTAAGTGCCAATCACGCTTATTGGGCTTATGTGCCCCATGCCCCCCTACTAGAGACAGTGGAATGGACCCAGGCTGGCCCTACCATATTTGTCATTGATTCAATATGGACCCCAGGGCCTTGGGGAAATGGAATAGCCAGACATTCCGATGAGGAAGGCAGAGAATTTAATTTCACTCTTGGTTTTGAAACTCTGCCTTTATGTGTGGGAGCCAGCCCTAGCTGTTTAACCGTTAACTCTCAGGCATGGAATAACTGGCTAGTCTTTAATGACACTAGCTATGGCTTCTATATGATAATGGGCGAAGCATTTGCAGAATATGAAAACGCCACTACTGTGGAGGGGAGAGGAGACATGGAAACCTGTAAAATTATGAGTTACCGACATGTCGTTGCTGACAGACTCAAATGGCTCAAATGTCAGGGGCCACATGGAAAGGTATTAAGAAATGACACTGTAACTATCATTGATTGGGGATCCCATGGGAAGTTTTTAACTAATTGCTCAGAGGAATCTAATTTCACCTCATGTGATTATATAAGTGATTGTAAATGGCAAAGGACCCCTGAGGGCATTGCCACCTCCAGGTCAAAATTGATGGCCTGGCATGAGGGAGGCCTTGCACCTTCCCGCCCTAGATTACTGAAGCCTGTGACAGGACCTGAACAGTGGGACCTGTGGAAATTATCGCTTGCCACCAAGCCATTAACAGGCTATACAGGAAGCTTTACTGGCAGCAGTCATTCTGGCTATACAGTGAACCCTTG
>NW_022103944.1:811380-812793 GCF_000313985.2 Echinops telfairi
AAGTGTTTGCTATAAGCCTGAATTTTTGGCTATATTAATTGGATCATGAAGTTTTGCCTTGGCAGTTTTCGATGTACAGAAAATAACCGTGTAGCCACTGTGGCTCTTTTGAATTATATATGTATATAAAACAAAAGGGGGAATTGTGAGGAACAGAAGGCTTTCTCTTAAGTTGTCTCCCCAAAATATATGCCAGACTTAGCTTGAGAATGATTGTTCAATAGGCAGCAAAAGTAGGTCAGAGGTTATTCTCCCTAACATCAACTATCAAGAATGGATTGGGAGTCATTCTCACTGAGAGGTATCAGCTGTCTAGATCAAGCAGACACCACTGCTTATCCCATAACAAATAGGGCCCATTCCTTTCTGTTATTGTTCCCTCGAAACAGTGCCCATAGGCAAGCCCGGGACCACTCTAAGATGACTAAGCTTAGGCTACTATCTTGCTACAGATGCCCCCCTATACCCTCCTCTTATTATTGCACATTCACCCCTAGGTCATCCCTCTCCTATTGTTTGTATTGCTTATGTTACAACCCCTCTCTATGATGAGACACCAGAATGATCAAACCTGTTGAAGGATGAATTGTACTGCCCTTCTCTGTGACGCTTAATGCTGTGATGTATCCCCCTAAAGTAATATGATGCGTGGTTAGCAATAAACAATGAGGCTCCCTGGTTCTCGAGAGGGTGGCTGGAGAAGGTGGCTAAGCAGGTCGAAGCAGTGGCTTCTTCTCTGATGGCTAAGCCCCCTCCACGAGGAGCATCAAGCATAGCTGAGGTGAGCAGTGCTACTATGAATTGCGTCTGACTCCATTACTTGACTCCATCCTTTAACTCTCATGCTTTCTATGACTTTACTATAATCTCTACTTATTATTGTTGTACAATTGCGCCTACCGAACCTGTGATGTTTTGTGGGGTTCCTTCTTTCCTTTAACCCCACAAATTGAGACCTACAGACGAATATCCCTAATGAATATTGATGCAAAAATTCTTAACAAAATACTGGCCAATAGAATATAAAGGCATATTAAAAAAATAATTCCTGACACCAAGTGGGATTCATACCAGGGATGCAGGGATTCATACCAAGACCATCAGCATTATTCACCACACTGGCAGGAAAAATGCGAATAACCACATGATAATATCGATAGATGCAGAAAAAGTGTTCGACAACATCCAACATGCATTCTTGTTTAAGACACTCAAGAAGATAGACATAGAAGGAAAATTCCTCAATATTATACAAGCTATATATGAAAAACCAACAACAAATATGGTAGTTAATGGAGAAAAGATGAAACCAATTGCACTGAAGACAGGGACCAGAGAAGGATGTCCCTTGTCCCCACTCCTTTTTAACATCGTACTGGAAGTCCTAGCTAAAGGTATTCATCTGGGGAAGGA
>NW_022103944.1:814159-815943 GCF_000313985.2 Echinops telfairi
TAGGTATGTACAGCCACTATGTAAATCTATTTGGCGATTTCTAAAACAGATGGAAATTGAGTTACCATATGACCCAGCAATTCCCCTACTGGGCATCTACCCAGAAGAGGCCAGAAGCAAACCACGGGCAGACATCTGTGTTCTAATGTTTATCACGGCAGAGATCACAATCTCAAGGAGTGGGAAACAACCCAAATTTCCATAAACGGACGAGTGGATTACAAGGTCTGTATCCACTTTGAGTTTATTCTTGTGCATAAAGTGAGATAAGGGTCTTGCTTCATTTTTCTGCAGGTAGATATACATTTTTTTCCAGCACCATTTGTTGAAGAGGGCATTTGCTTCCCATTCGATATTTTTTGGGCCCTTATAAAAGATCAGTTGTCTGTATGCTGCTGATTTTATTTCCGGGTTTTCAGTTCTTTTTCCTTTCGGTCCGAGTATCTGTCATTATACCAATACCATGAGATTTTGACAACTGTGGCTGCATATATGTGCTAAAGTCAGGTAAAACAAGCCCTCCTACTGTGCCCTTTTTCTTGAGGAGTTCTCTGCTAATTTTGGGCTATTATGGTGTCTTTTTATCGCTTCATATGCTTGTGAAAGTTGGACATTTACTAAGGAAGACAAAAGAAGAATCTATGCATTTGAATTGTGATGTTGGCAAAGAGTATTGAAAGTACCACAGACTGCCAAAAGAACAAACAAATCTGTCATGGAAGAAGTACAGGTAAAATGCTTCTTAGAGTTGAAGATGGATAGACTTCATCTCACATTCTTTAAACGTGTTGTCAGGAGAGATCAGTCACCATGCTTGGCAAGTAGATTGACACAATAATGAGCTCAAACATAACCACAATTGTGAGGATGGTGCAGGACACCAGTGATACTGGGTTCTGTTGCACATAGGGTCACTATGAGTTGTAACCAACTCGACAGCCGCTAACAACAGTCATTGCTACACTGCATCCTCATTGGCTCATCTCCTCCCTGCGACCCTTCCATAAGGGGATGTCCAGTTGTCTATAGATGGGCTTTGGGTCTCCACTCCACACTCCCCCTCATTCACAATGATATGATTTTTTGTTCTGATGATGCCTGATACCTGACCCCTTCAACATCTCATGATCGCACAGGCCTGTGTGCTTCTTGCATGTGGGCATTGTGGATTCTGAGCTAGATGGCCACTTATTTACCTTCAAGCCTTTAAGACCCCAGATGCTATATCTTTTGATAGCCACGCACCATCAGCTTTCTTCCCCACATTTGCTTATGCACCTGCTTTGCCTTCAGTAATTGTGTCTGGAAGGTGAGCAACATGGAATTCCAGTTTAGTAGAAGAAGTATTCTCACATTGAGGGAGCACTTGAGTGGAGGACCAACGTCCACTTGCTACCTTAATACTAAGTCTATACATACATGCACATAGATCTATTTCCCCATCCTCATATGTAAATATATTTACGTATGTACGTGCCTTTATTTAGACCTCTATAAATGCCCGTTTCCTCCTAGCTCTTTCTTCTATATCCTTTAACTTTCCTCTTGTCCCACTCTCATGGTCAGTGTTCTTTAGGGTTTCAGTAATTCCTCTGGGTTACATTGCCCTTGATCATGCCCTACCAGGCCTGCTACACCCTCCTCACCACGGATTTGGATCACTTGTTGTTCCCTTGTCCCTGGGTTTGCTAACACCACTACCTTTCCGCCCAACTCCCGCTCTCCCATGTCCCCGTGGAACTGTCGGTCCCATTGTTTTCTCCTCCAGATTGTTCATCCAGCCT
>NW_022103944.1:816948-818403 GCF_000313985.2 Echinops telfairi
TTCCCTCATGAACCCTCGAAAATGTATAAATTTATAATCCCTCCCCATTTCTTAAACTGACTGCTGTCTCACTTCACCCACTTTACCATTGTCTATACCCCAAGGAAGATGCATATTTAGATCATTATAATCGATCCCTCCCTTCCCTTCTACCTTCCCTTTACTCTCCTGTTATCTCTATTCTCATTATTGGCCCTGAGGGTATTTTCTATCCTGTATACCCTGTGTTGTGAGCTCTTATCTGTAGCAGTGTACATGCTCTGGTTCTAGTCTAGGTTTGTAAGGTAGAATTAAGGTCATGATAGTGGGGTGCTGGTGGAAGCATTAAAGAACTAGAAGAAAGTTGTAGCTTTCATCAGTGTTATAGTGCACCCTGAATGTCTCTCTTCCTTGTGATCCTTCTGTAGGGAATGCCCCATTATCTACAGATGGGCTTTTGGTCTCCACTCTGTGCACCCACCCCCATTCACATTGATATGATTTTTTGTTCTGAATGTTTGATGCCTGATATCTGATACTATCCGCACCTTGTGATCACACTGGCTGGTGTGATTCTTCCATGTGGGCCTTGTTGATTCTCAGCTAGATGGCCACTTGTTTACCATCAAGTCTTTAAGACCCCATATGCTATATCTTTTCATAGCCGGGCACAATCAGCTTTCTTCACTATATTTGCTTATGCACCCATTTTGTCTTCAGCGATCACATCGGCAAGGTTAGCCTCACAGAATGCTGGACTGTTAGAATAAAGTGTTCTTGCATTGAGGGAGTACTTGAATGGAGGCCCAGGAGGTGTATGAGGTTATTGCTTCTCTACAAGGCTGCCAAGAGATTGCTGAAGAATAAGTCTCCCAGGAGGCCCTATGTCCATCTGCTACCTCAATACTTAAGATATAAATATAAGTACAAAGATCTATTTCCATATTTCTCTGTATAAATATATTTACATATGTTCATGCCTGTAGTTAGACCTGTATAAATGTCCTTTGCCTGGTCATTTCCTTTCCTGTATTTCCTTTTACTTTCCTCTGGTCCCACTATCATTTTTGGCCTTCATTGGGGTTTCAGTAATTCCTCTCGGCAACATTGTTCTTGATCAGTCCTCACCAGGTATCCTACACCCTCCTCACCTTTCATTTCCAATCACTCATTGTTCCCTTGTCTGTGGTTAGGTGACACCCAATCCTTTCCCCTGCCTCCAACTCTTCCATGTACACCAAGAAATGTCGGTCTGGTTGCATTCTCCTCCATATTGTTTATCTCACCTATCTTGTCTAGATAGACATGCAGAGTCAATGATAAGCACAAACACAAGACTGAGCAAAAGAAAACAACAGCAAAATGACACACACGAAAAAGAAAGCCTATAAATAGTTCCGGGTCTGTTTGATGACCTTTAGGTATGTTTTCCGGTGGAGTCTGACGGGATGCCACACTCTGGCTCCAAAGTCTATT
>NW_022103944.1:818573-820614 GCF_000313985.2 Echinops telfairi
GGTCCTCTCGGTTTGATTGTGTATGAACTGTTGAATGTAAAACGGATAATCTGCTATGTGAACCTTCACCTAATTCACAATAAGAAGTTTTCTACAGAGCAACAGAGTTTTACAGTAGATGCATCTCAGTAAAGAGAGGATTGATGACAGGAAGTTTAGTAGAAAACATCTAAATCTAAATCCAAATATGATGAAGGGAATAGTACCAGAGCTTCAATTGTGGCTTTCCAAAATGTATAAGGGTATGGAGGACAGTGGGAAGCCAAAATTCTTCTGCAGGCAATTCAAAGTAAGTCTCTGGCAGATGCCCTCTAGCCACAGGTGAGGGATTCAAACAGTCTTACTCTCAGACAGAGATGATTGTAAACTTGATCATGGTGGATCAAACCATGGTATAAAATGATACTTGGTCTGTTGATCTCCCACTTGACCCAAACCGAATCTGCTATAGGTTCAAATACTTTTTGCTTTTTTCTATTACAGAAATTTTTACTCTGGCTTTCAAAATATTATTGGTGGTCTTTTCTTTCTTACTCTTTATTTTTATCTTTATATTATATCTTCTCCCTGCTGTTTTTTTAAAATTTTCTATTGTGTTTTCCAGTTTGTGAAGCACAGAAGGAGTGGATGCATACAGACAATAACTGATGCAATGGTTTACTGGGTACTTGGGGCTTGGGGGCTGGTAGTGGGGAGGGATGAGGGGATTTGGGCAGCAAACAATGAATGCAGTAAGGGGAGTGAGGATTAGAACTGATGTGAGAATTCATGTACAACTATTTTAAAGAGTGACTTAACTATGGAAGTGTATGCTATGTGAATATGATATCAAGGAAACCACTTAAAAAGAGACAGAGAGGGAGAAACGGAACTTCACCAATATTTACCATGGCGAAACAGGAAGAGTTTTCGCTTAGGGGCACTGAGTTTAGGTTAATGGTGATGGACTAATTTCAAAAAGGTTATCAGTAGTGGTTATAGAGAATGACAAGTACAATCAATGACACTGAATTATACATGTAGAAGTTGCTGACTTGGAGAATGTTTTGTTGGGTGTACTTTTGCCACAAATGAAAGAAAATAATGACAAGAATAGCAATGAGTCCATGGAACAAATAAGTCCTAAAACAGATTGTTGTAATCTCCTTGATATGATTGAATGGTTTGACATGTGGATGAAGTGTCAATAAAACCTAACAAAAAAACCCCAACTTAATAGAAAGCAAAGCAAGAATGAAGGATTTCAAAGAATTGAAAAGACAAACAAGAAAATGAATGAAGAATAACGAGGTCTTCTCATTGAGCTCCCTTGGGCTGGATGCAATGATAAACAACCAGGGCACCGGCTTTGCACAGGGCATCCATGTATTGGTCACACCTCCATCAGAAAACTTAATCCTTTTCAAGCCACCTACCTAGTCCCACCTTGTATTCTCCATTCTGGTGTGTGGGTCTGAGGTTGGGTTAACTGCAAACGGGACACTAAATCAAGCTTGAGTAGAAGAGCCAGCTATGTGACTGCCTATCCCCCCGGGGCTGTGGACTCACTCCTGGTCTGTGTCCACTCAAAGATGGGAGGACTTGCCTCTTAATGCCCAGCACCCTTGAGTCATGGTGGGAGCAGTTGTAGGGAGGGCACAAGAGAACGGTACTTGGCAACAAATATATAATAGCTTTACTGGATTTCTTTCTCACACAATTAACCATCATAAGGATAAAATAGTATCCTGCCTAATAAGATATGCCCCAATAAGTATTGATTATTATAAGTGGATGATATTTATAGGTTGCCTATACTAGCTACAGTAAACCATTCCCATCATCTTCCTTTGGCGGAAGTGGGGATGTGGCATCTGGCAAATAGATATGTCAGGCAGCATTTGTCATTTTAACATTACAGCATGATGAAGACAAACACCACTGAACTGTGCGCATCTGCAGCTTTTGCTATGAAATATAGTGTCACTATAACATGCATGCATGGAGAGGGAGACCTCAGAAGTGTCCTGCTGTCAGTGATGATGGATGGAGAAACTGCTGG
>NW_022103944.1:820714-821790 GCF_000313985.2 Echinops telfairi
AATTTATACATTTTCGAGGGTTCATGAGGGAAGGCGTATGGGGGAGGGGTAAAATAAGGAGCTGATATCAAGAGCTCAAGTAGAAAGAAAATGCTTTGAAAATGATGATGGCAACATATGAGCAGATGTGCTTGACACAATGGATGGATGGATGGAGTAAGATAAGAGCATTAAGAACCCACTATAAATAAAATGATTTAAAAAAAACAAAACAAAACCAAAAAAACCTTGTTTGGACTCTGAGCCTACCCAGATAATGCAGGTGGATCTTCCCACTTCAAGATCCCTCTTCATTGCACAGAACTCTGTCTCCTAAAGAGATCTGTGGAAGTCCTAAACCCTATAACCTGAAAATAGGGCTTTTTTGGAAATAGGGTCTTTGATCATTTTACCATTTAACCAAAGGTGAAACCAGGGTAGGGTGTGTCCTAATCAAAGCAAAATGGCATTCTCATAAAAGAAGAGAAGGGAAAGAAGGAAAAAGAAGAAAATGGACACAGACAGGCGGAGGGGAAATGACCGTGGGGCCACAGGGTTGTGCTGCAGCTGTAAGACAAGGAATACCAGAGCCTGGGGAGACAGGCAGGGATCTGCCCACAGCCTTCACAGAGAACATGGTCTTCCCAAGAGCCAAAGCCCTTCTTACTACACCTGGTGGTACCGCCACATCACCATTGGACTGCAAAAGTGGTCCAAACTCACCACTGATCAGGAGAAACATGAGGCTGTCTGCTCCTGTCAAGTCTCAGGAACCCTACAATGGGCCACTATGAAGTACAATCAAGTCGATGAGAGTAGGTTTGTTTCTTCTGTGCATTGTTGTTTTCTTGAGGTTTGGTGAGGGGTGGTGTGATGTGCTTTGGTTTTGGTCTCCAGATTGGTAATACAGTTAGTTTTTAATGTCTAAAGCAAATCAATAAAGTAGCATAACAGGTTTTTTTAAAATGAAGATCGTCATTAGCTTGTTGTTGTTTTGTTGCTTGGTTTTGCTCTGTCTTGTTCTTGTGCATGTTTTTATCTCCACAGGTCTGTCTAAATAAGATAGGCTGGATGAACAATCTGGAGGAGAAAACAAT
>NW_022103944.1:821890-823390 GCF_000313985.2 Echinops telfairi
CAAACAATCATATTTATCTTTATGTTGAGTTTGATAGTGTCGATGCAAATTGTATTCTTTGAACACAGACACTATATTCTGGCATATCAAACACACAGCTCTTTCCTTGTACTGCATGAAAAAGTAATCATAACTCCACTCTTCTTTGAATATCCTACACTCCGAGTCAATTTTTCTCTTTCATGGTTTCCTAGGGATTCCAAATTGCTATTAGTAAAATACCAATATATATACACAGCGCTACAGAAACAATATACCAGCAATAACTTTGCCCACACAGAGACATATAGACTGCACTGCCCATTAATGCCATCTGATCAGTGCCCATTCAATGCAGTCTGATCAGTGTCCATCAATGCAGCCTTGCCAGTCCACATCATTTCAGCCTCACCAGTGCCCATATTAGTGGAACTCCGCTTTTACCTCAGGCTCACACTGGGTGCGGTGCGGGAACCAGCACAATTACAGAACTGGTTCCTCCACCACCTTTCCAGTTCACACTACCCTGTGCAAACCGCACTGCGATCTGTGAACTCACACAGGAATCTGATCGCATGGGTAAGAAGACCCATGCGATCAGATTCTCCTGCAGGAAAAAAGAAGGCACGTATGCCTTTTTCCTTCCAATCGAATGTGAGTTCAGCCATACAAGCATAAGGCTCAACTCGCACTGTTTTCAGCTGCCCTGTGGCTATTTCGCCAGGATATAAGTTTTATCAATGGTGTCCTGCTTTACCAATGTTAACATCTGGTCCCTAACCTGGTGTGTCCTGCTTGGAAAGATTAGGAGAGGAAGAAATGTTTGCTCATTGTCTATTGCAGGGGTCTTCAAACTACACCCGACTGAGAGGAGGAGTCTAGAAGGAGGGATTCCAAGAGTGCTGCGCACATTCCACACACGGGCACTTTGGCCCGGGAAGCGTCGCCTACTAAGCAGGACAGGCAGTGGGAGCAAAAACACCCAGCAGGCCGGATAAATGTCCTCAGCTGCCCTGTGGCTATTTCGCCAGGATATAAGTTTTATCAATGGTGTCCTGCTTTACCAATGTTAACATCTGGTCACCTTACATATTGAACTGAAAACCGTATACCCTAGCTTGTCGTGCATTCTTTCCAAAAATCGGGACTTTTTAAAAATGCCACAGGACATGGGAAAAATTGTTAAAAATTGGGACTGTCCAGCCAAAAGCGGGACGTCTGGTCACCTTATCAATATGTGATGTCTGTGAGTGTGTAGGGCAGGGGTGGAAAATCTGATTCAGACTGAGCTGGGTGGAATGGAAGGTGAGTACAATCTGAGTTGCTTATGTTTCAGTCAAAGATACAGATTAGAAGCTGCTCTTGAGCAACCGAACATGTTAAGCAAATGCCTCAAGATGAATCAACGGGGTTTTGTCCCCCTAGTCAAAGAGGACGTCTGGAGTGAGTTACATAAACCTCGCTGGCTCAGTGTCCCTCATCAGTTTGCCTTCTTTCTACAGTTTCTGTGCTGCCTGTGCA
>NW_022103944.1:828256-829656 GCF_000313985.2 Echinops telfairi
ACAGTGAAAGCACACAATCCATTTGCCGGATCCCTACACTGATTAAGCCTCTGGGGAATCCCTTCTAACCATTGTTCAGGGATGTCAATAGCCTTGCTATCAGAAAGATGCATTGAAAAATGAACTAATGCAGATGAAGTTGTGTTAAAATTTACAAGTATTAGGTTGAAATGTGTCATTTATTCTCCTTTTGACCCCTTTAAAATTTTTTATTATTTTGTACTATCTCTTGGCTTGAGATTTTTCTGTCTTTTCTTTTTTTAATATATGTGTTTCTTTGGATGAAATCCAAGATAAGTAAGTCTATAGAGATAGTAACTGGATTAATACTTTGTTAGGGTTATTAAAAAGGAGGTTTGGTAGAAGTGGGAAACTATTAATAATGATGAAAATATTCTGAACTAAATTTTGGTAATAATTGCACACCCTTTTAAATATGTTTAAACTATTGAATTGTACTATGTGAATTACATGCCAGTGAAACAAACAAACAAAAAAACAACCAACAAAAACAAAGAAAGAGGAATAGAAATAAATGAATTGGGAAACAGAAAATCAAGAGAAAAAATAAATAAGAAGTTAGTTCTCTGAGGAGAGTAACAGAATTGACAAACAACTAACAAATGTATCAAAGGAACTGAAAGAGGAGATGCAAACCGCAAAAATATGAGATGAAAAAGGTGACCTAACGGAAGTTCTAAAATGAAATAATAATAAAAAAACAGTACATTTGCTGAAAACCTGCACTGCAACAACTTTGAAAGCCTAGATGAAATGGACAAATTTCTAGAAATGCATTATCTACCTGTGGGGGAAGCCAGCCCCCACAACTAATTGCGTTCGATAGGCACAATTGTATGGTTAAAAATATATAGAGAGATTATAATAAAATAGAGAATAATAGAGGTAGGAGAGAGTAAAATGAAAGAGTCAGACACATTTCATAGTAGCATGCTCACCTCAGCTCCTCTTGGTGATACACATGGATATGGAAGATGAGAGGGCAGGGGAGAGCGATGTATTACTAACCAAGGCTTATATATCTTTTGGAGGCGTGTAAGCCCCCCTGATTACAGGTAAAGACATACAACACAGGAAGGGGTTGTACTATAGGTAATGCAGTAATTGGGAAGGGGATGATCTTGGGGTGTACAGGCTATAGGAAGAGGAGGGATTAAGGGTATGCATGTAACAAGATGGGCGGATCCTAGATTCATGATAGTGGCCTAACCTTGATTGCCCGTGAGCCAGAGACTTGGTTTAGTCTAAGATTTCAGGGGAAGCAATCCACTGACCCTAACAGCAGGGAGTGAGCCCTACCTATGGTGGGGCAGACAGTAGGGTCTGCTTGCTCTGGATGGCTGATGCCTTCAGGGAGATAACTTGACAATCATTTACCA
>NW_022103944.1:831308-833662 GCF_000313985.2 Echinops telfairi
CAGTGATATTGTTCTACAGTTTGAGCCATTCTGTTGGGTCACCCTTCTTTGGAATGGGTACCAATATGGATCTCCTCCAGGCAATTAGTCAAATAGCTGTTTTCCAAAGTCCCTGGCATAGACGAGTGAGTGCTTCCAGTGCTTCATCAGCTTGTTGAAACATGCATGAGACCAATGGCACTATCATGGTCTGGGTCATGCACACCTTAATCCTAAAAGAAACATCCTTGCTTTTCAATACTTTAAAGAAATCTTGTGTGGCAGATTTACCTAATGGAATGCATCATTTTTGTTTCTTGACTGCTGCTTCCAGGAGCATTGATTGTGGATCCAAGCAAGATGAAATCCTTGACCACTTCAATCTTTTCTCTGTCTATCACAAAGTTACCTATTGGTTCCGTTGTGCAGATTATTGTTTTCTTTACACTGAGTTGTAATCCATACTGAGGGCTACAATCCTTGATCTTCTCAGAAAGGGTGTCAATTTCTCCTCAGTTTCAGCAAGCAAGGTTTTGTCATATGTATATGACATATGTGATGCCACATTCTTCTTAATTTAGTCCAGTTTTACTGTTATTTGCTCAGCATACAGATTGAATCACTATGGTGAGAGGATACAGCCCTGACACACCCACCTCCCCTGATTTTATTCCATGCTGTATTTCCTTGTCCTGTCCACCCAACTGCCTCTAGATCCTTGTACAGGTTCTGGATGAGCACAATGAGTTGTTCTGGAATTCCCATTCTTCTTAAGGTGAACTCTAATTTGTTATGTTATTCACAGTTGAAAGTCCTTGAATAGTCAATAAAAAAACAAGTAAGCATCATCTCTGCTATTTTCCCCTCTCAGCCAACATTCATCTGCTACCAGCAATGTTATCCCTTGTTCCACTGTATCTTCTGAATCGAGCTTGAACTTTTTGCAGCTCTCTGTCAATATATTGTGCATCTGTTGTCGAATGATCTTCAGAAGAATCTTGCTTGCATGTGAAATCAAGAATATTGTTCGATAGTTTGAGTATTCTGTTGGATCACCTATCTTTGGAATTTGTACAATATGGGTCTCTTCCAGTCACTTGGCAGGTAGCAGCCGTCTTTCAAATTTCCTGGCATAGACAAGTGAGTGCTCCAGCTCTTCATCAGCTTGTTGAAACATTTCAATTGGCATTCCATCAATTTCTTGAGCCTTTTTTCCCCTGGCTAAGCTTTCAGTTCATCTTAAAGGTCTTCTTCCTTCAGTATCATTGGTTCTTGATCATATGGAATCTCTTAAAATGGTTCAATGATGTCTGGTTCTTTTTGGTACAGTGACTCTGTGTATTTTTTCCCATCTCCTTTTGATGCTTCCTGCATCTTTCAATATTTTGCCTATAGAATCTCTCAATATTGCAACTCACGGCTTGAATTTCCCTGGGGTTCTTTCAGTTAGAATTATGCTGAATGTGTTCTTCATGTAGGATTTCCTAACTCTATGTCTTTGCACATTTCACGATAATATTTTACTTTGTTTTCTTGAGCTGCCCTTTGAAATTTTCTGTGCAGCTTTCACTTCATGTCACTGTACCATTCAGAGCAAGTCTCAGAGTCTTTTCTGACATCCACTTGCATCTTTTATTTCTTTCCTACCTTTTTAATGATTTTTGGTTTCTTCTTGTTTTGAGTTTCTTAATATTGTCCCACAGCTCAGATTAGATGCATTAGTGTTGAATATATCTCATCTGTTCTTAAGACGAAATAGAAATTCAGGCGGGACATCTATAAAGTCATATTTCAGCTCTTTTGGACTTGTTTTAGTTTTCTTCAGCTTCAACCTGAACTTACATATGAGCAATTGATGTGGAGCTTCTCCAGTGTCTCTTCCCCGGGAGGTAGTCAATTTGATGTCTGTGGATTCCACTTTGAGGAATCCAGGTGTAGATTTGCCATGTGTGTTGGTAAAACAGGGTATTTTCAATAGAGAAGAGGTAGGCCTTGCAAATTTCATGCACTCTCCAACTTCATTTCCTCACCACGGGCAGATTCTTCAATTACAGTTTCTTCCTCTTGTCTCCAACATCTGCATTCCAATTTCCAATGATAATCAATACATCTTCCTATAAGTTTGATAAATTCTGATTATCAATTAATATTCTTCAATTTCTTTATCTTAGCTCTACTGGCTAGTGCGTGAATTTGAATAAAAAATTGTATAGACTGGATTGCTTTGTGTGTAGCTAGATATTATCCTATCACAGATAAGCATTGTACTTCAAGATAGACGGTGAGCAGTTCTTTTTGAAGCCAGATGTGATGCTATTACTAATGAAACTGTTGCTTCCAGCATAGTAAACCATATGATTCACTGAATCAAAATG
>NW_022103945.1:0-5022 GCF_000313985.2 Echinops telfairi
GGGCCCGGTTGTGCTCCGCTCCTTTCCTCCTCCTTCTTGTCTCAGCTTCCCTCTGGGTGTGGTGTGGTAGGTCAGCTCCTCTCCCTCGTTGGACGATTTACTTCCATCCTCTGTGGTGCTCCCTTCCCTGGCTCACACTTAATTCTAGCCCCAATCTAAGAACAATAAGTTCTTTCCTTTTGTCAAGTTTTATTGACATATAATTCATGTAAAATATAATTCAGTAATTCAATCATATTTAAAAGAGTTGTGAAATCATCATGACAATCAATTTTAGAATATTTTCTTCTTTCTTTCTTGTCTCTAGGTAATTATTAACCCAGATTCTGACTCCATAGTTGTTCCTATCCTGGTTTTTTTTAATCATTTTATTCGGGGCTCATACAACTCTTAGCACAATCCATCCATCCATCTATCCATTGTGTCAAGCACTTTTGTACATTTTTTTGCCATCTTCATTCTCCAAACATTTGTTTTCTACTTGAGCCCTTGGTATCAGCTCCTCATACTTTCCCCTCCCTCCCCAACCCCCTTCCTCACAAACCCTTGATAATTTATAAATTATTATTATTTTGCCATGTCTTACACTGACCAACATCTCAGCCCTGCTTGATGCTCGCCCTCATGAAGAGATCATTGAAGATATGGGTGCTATAGCAAAAGGTGGTGAAGAAACTACATAGTGACCAGCCATCAGAAAAAATAGTGCCTGGGGTCTTAAAGGCTTGTATTCAAAGAAGCAGCCATTTAAGAGAGGCGTCAAGTAAGTCCACATGGAAGAAGTACACCAATCTCTGTGATCCAAGAACTGTAAATAATAAAATTCAAATCTGAAGGAGGTAACAGTATCAGAGCTTAAATTGTGAACACCTGGTTTTCAGAAGTCTGTGGATGACAGTGGAACCTCAAAATTCAGCTGCAGGATCCCTACATGGATCAAAGCTCCAGTGAATTCCTCTAACTATAGTTGAGGGATGTGAATCGCCTTGTTATCAGACAGAGCATTGCAAATTTGATTATGGCAGATGTCGTTAGGTGAACATGTAAAATCGTATCATTTGATCTCCTTTTTGAACCACTTTAAAGTTGTTCGGGTTAAAAAGAAAAAGAACAAGTGAAAGGGGAATACGCGTGAATTAAGCCTCTCTTGTGCGTCCCCTCTGACCATAGACCAGGGATGTGACTAGTATCACTATTAAGCAGAATGCATTGGCGTATGGATTATTGCAGAAGTAGTTCGGTTAAAAATTAAAACTATTGTTTGATCTCCCTTTTGACCCATTTTAAATTTGTTCTAGTGTTTAATTTTCTGCTTTGTTTTCAATTAAAGTTTTTCTGTTTTACTTTGTTATTGTTGGTCATTTTGTTGTCATTGTATATTTTTTCTATATATGAAATCCAGGATAGATAAGCCGACGGAGACTGTAACTGGATTCATGGGTTTGTGGAGGAATGATAGGGGAGGGTGGGGGGAAATGGGTCACCATGAGTACAAGAAAGAAGAAAATGTTCTCAAATTGATTGTGGTGATGATTGTACAACTCTTCTTGATATGCTTGAACTATTGAATTGTATGATATGTGGGAGGCCTGGTAGCTTAATGGGTTATGCACTGCTCTGCTCATCACAAGGTCAGCAGTTCGAATTGTGTAATATGTAAATTATATGCTAACAACACTCTTTTAAAAAAAGAAAGAATCCTAAATGGAGGTTTAGTCAAATCCAAATCACACAGCAAGCACCAAGCCTGTATGAAACCCACCTGGCCACCTTAATCTAGGGAAACAAGCTTGACCTGGTTCCTAAGATGGGCTAGGAACGAAACGGAACAGACATGCCTCACGTATTCCTCACCATAAGCACTCCCAGCAGCGACACACGCACACACGATGACTCAGTGCGGGGGGGGGGAAAAAATGTATTAAACTCCCCAGGTCCAGGGATTGAGAGTGCCTTGCTCTAAAATGCTACATTCCAAAGAAGTCAGCTTGAAGGAAAAATAGGACTTCCCTATAGCTCAAGTCTCCTCCTTGCTCTTAAGTTAAAGCTTGCAGCTACTTGGTGGATAACATTTATAGGTAGGATTGGGCACGTCTGCTTTCTTCCTTTCATAATCTCAGAAAACCCCCGCCGTTGAAAATGGAATGTGTAGACGTGACTATTAGCTTTTACCAAACATATAAACTCAGTGCAAATTGATTTCTTTTTAAAAAACTTTTTATTTTGAATTAGGTAAGGATTTACAGATTGGATCATGATTTTTGTATTCAACAATTTATCAAACCTCCTAATTGCTTGCCCTCTTTCCATCATTTTTCCCCATGTCCCTCTTGTTGAATATTATCTTCCTCTTCACCCAAGTTCACACCTGTCTGCCCTTCTCTCCTTTGCCCTGCCATTCCTTGAAACCATCAAAGTCTGCTTCATTTGGTGTGAATCTTTTCTTGATTCTCCCCCCCCCCTTTTAAAGCTCATTTGATTGGGAGCTCTTATAACAATCCATACATCAATTGTAACAAGCATAATTGTACATATGTTACCATCATTATTTTCTAGACATTTACATTCTATCGAGCCCCTGGTATCAGTGCCTCCTTTTTCCCTCTCTCCTCCCCCTCATGGCCCCTTGATAAATGATATTATTATTTTCATATCTTACATCGACTGCTGTCTCCCTTCCCCCATGGTTGCTGTTGTTCGTCCTCCCCTCCTCTCTCCTAGCCTATCGCTACTCCCATTCCTGTTCCTGGATTCCAGGTGTCATGAGCTCTTATCTTACTGTGAGCGCTTATCTCTTACTGTACCAGTGTGTGAGAATAGGAATTGAGTTCTATTTTTCTCTTTACTTCTCATGGTGCTTAGCATAAGGCCGGGCTCACTGTTGGCCACATTAAATGTTTAATTTAACTGAAATATAACAAAAATAAGCTCACTGCCATTAGGTTGATTCCAACTCATATAGGGTGTGTGTGTTAGGGTTCTCTAGAGAGATAAAACCAAATTGCTGATAATTTAATATATTTATTTATAAAGATAATTAGATATATAACAAGGAATGAACTGTTAAATCATATACAGTTAAATATATAATACAAGAAAGAAACAGTTAAATTATAAAGCACTACAAATGGCTCAATTCAACTCACTGCCATGAGAGAGATGTGAGAGACTAGCAGTCCTTCCAGTCCAATCTGCTGCCAGATCTTCCTCTACTTATAGAGAGAGCTAGGCTATGTCAGCACAGCAGCCAATCAGAAGGCAGGTCACCAACTGCCAGCCAGGTCACCAACTGCCAGTCCCCAGCTCCAGCGATGTAGCTGCACACTGGTCCGATGATCAAAGAGCGAGAGACAAGAAAGGTCAGACTCACCAAGGCATTTATCTCTCTGCCCTTCAGTTAATCCCACTTGTGTTTATCGGCCAGGCTGGCACAATAAACTATCTCAGTGTGCATCCCATCACAAACTCACTGTGTCACCAGGGCTCACTATTGACACGTTTATGACTGAATAAAGGTGCTTTGGGGAGTTGAGAGCTTTGGAAGGAAAGAAGATCCAGGTGCTCACATCATTCACTTTCCACAAAACTCTTTGGTTCTTCCATATTATGTGTTTGCTTATAAAGAAATTGGTCTATTTAGGGATATTTTCAACTTTGGAATTTTATGGATGGGTACAGGTGATTGAGGGGGGGGGCAGGGGGGAAACAAATCTATTCTTTGCACTGATAGCTCACTGTCACCAAGTCAATGCTAACTCATAGGGACAATCCCCCCACCCGGAGTTTCTGAGACTATAACTGTTTATGGGCATAGAAAGTCCAGGGCTTCTCCCTTGGAGCTCCTGGTGGTTTGAAACTGCTGGCCACATGGATTGCACTGATAACAGATGGTTGCAAGCAAGCAGAGTTAGGAATAGTTTCAGGAAGTCTCAAGGTTTAGGAACTTAGCTGCTCACAAGCTTGTGGAGCTTTTGTAAAATTATAACAAAGCTCTCCATCATCCTCAATACCATTGTTATTCTAAAGAAGACATTTCTTAAGTAACTGTGTCTTCTTCCTACCCTTTGATATCTATACACTGAAAATTCACTGCCGTCAAGTCCATACCGACTCCTAGTGACCATATAGGACAAAGTAGAGCTGCACCTTTGAATTTCCAAGACCACAACTCTTCGCCGGACAGAAAGCTTCATTTTTCTTCTGACCAATGGCTACTGGTATCTAACTGCTGACTTCATGGTTAGCAGCCCAACACCTAACCACCAGGGCTACTGCTTGATAGCTATCCACGTACAACTTTCTGATATCATTCCTCTTTTGTTTAATCAATTTATTGGGGCCTCTTACAGCTCTTATACATACATCCATTGTGTCGAGCACATTTGTGCATGCTGCCATCGTCATTTTCAAAACATTTATTTTCTACTTGAGCCCTTGGTATCAGTTCATTTTTCTCCCTGCCTCAATTTTTTTTTCAATACCAGTGGTCTCATAGAGCCCTTGTCATTGTCATGAAAATATTGGCATGCAAGGTCAGTGATTCAAATCCACCAGCCATCCCATAAGATAAAGCGGGCTGCTCCTTTTTAAATTTACAGGCTCAGAAACCCTGTAGAGTCTGAATGAGTCAGAATCGACTTGATGGCAATGGGGTCAATTTCACACATGTCCTCCAAGAGCATCCATGTCAAGAGGTTTTTCACAGATTCAAAGTTTAGTCATACTTCCAATGATGGGGATTTAGGTTGTTCCTCTCTTCTGCTATTGTGAATGTTGCTGCAGTGACCAGGAGTGGTCAATATAACCAGTCATTTAAAGTAGTGGTGGAGTAAGAAGCCCTGGTGGCGCTGTGGGGTAAGCAATATACGGCTAACGGAAAGTGGACTGTTCAAATGCCCTAGCCGCTGTGTGGGAGAACGATGGGGTTATCTGCTGTGGGAAATAAAAATCTACAGCCTCCAAAACCTTATTAAAGGTGGCTAGGAATCAGAATCAACTGGATAGCAGAGTTTCGGGGGGGGG
>NW_022103945.1:5122-6933 GCF_000313985.2 Echinops telfairi
GGGGGGCTTAATGGTTTATGTTCTGCAGCTTAAAGACGAGACTTTCTACTGTGGTAAAGCGTTCCAGTCAGGGAAGCGCAATGTTGCAGTTCTACTGTCTCCTATAGGGTCGCTATGAGTCACTGATGGCAGTGGGACTGGTGGTGCTGGTGGTTTGGAACAATCCCTTTCCTGCGACTGCATACGCGAGTAGCTCTTCTCTGTCCCTTTCACTCGATGGGGCTGAATGGCTTCGTGTTGCACAGGAGGAATGACCCAGCATTCAGGTCACACCCACGCTCTCTTTCTCTCTGGGTCTCTCCCACCGCCCTTACTTGCGGATGGAGACCACCTCACTGGGGCCGGGTGGGACAGTGGCCATCTCTACCCTGACCAGACAGACAGCGGACCACCGTGTCCGTCCCAAAGCGGGGGAAACAGAGGACGCGGCTCTGGGAGGCTTTGGTCCACCCCTCCCCAGAGCGGGAGCACCTACCCACCCCCTCTGCTAGACTCCAAACACTTCAAGGCGGAAGTGTGCCCCTAGGAGTGGGTCACATCATTCTCGAGAAAAGTCTACGTGATTACCAGCCTGACGTCTTCGGGTTACTGTGGCAACTGCTGACGCTGACTTGTCAGGCCACCGGAAATGCGCCCACCCCCACCTCCCCAGGCATCGTCCGGTTCCCCTGCCCCCCTCCCCTACGCACACACACATACACATTGCCCTGGCCTCTGACTGAAAGCAGGACACCTGTGCCCTTCACCTCTCCACCAGCGAGGACGCTCACATTAGAGTAACTGGACTGGGACCCAGGCAATTGAAAGAAGGCTGTCCAGTTTGGTAGAAAATGTCCTGTTGTCAGGAATTTTATTTGCTTCTTCAAGAGACAGCAGGGGAATAGGATCCGTTGGCAGTGAGGGGTCCCAGAGTCCCTGGAGGTCGGCTAGCTCTCCTGAGGGGGAGCACGTAAAATATCGCACAACGTGCAAAGCAGTGAACCATCTGTGGCAGGAAGCTGAGAGGCCGTCTACAGTCCTGTGACACAAGGATCCAGGAACTCCTACAAATGCCGTTGAAGGAATCTCAGACTGATTTCAGGGAGGCGGGCTTCGGTTAGGAGGCAAAAACCTAGGCGACTGAGTCATACAAAGGTCTGTCTTGTGGAAATTCCTACTTTCATTCCTGATACGTCCTTCAAAGCGGCAGGTCGTTCCTGGCCCGTGTATTTCTAGCCTCGGCACACTCCGTCTCTATCTCAGGAATGACTTCCCGAATGGTGAGTCAGGAAAGGGAAAGGGAAGGAGAAACAGCCGGACTTGCTCAGCCAGGACACTTTCCCTTTGAGACTCTCAGAACCCAGCTGCCCTCACAGGGGGTTCTGTTCCGCCTCTCAGGGGCGGGGCTCACAATGGGCCCACCACTCCCCTCCCCTTTCATGTGTTTCACTGGCTCCCCAACTATTCCTATGATATTGCCCAATGTGCTCGGGTCCTTCCGCCCATGCACTGTCTTCTTTTTTTTTAAATTATTTTATTGGAGGCTCATACAATTCTCATCACAATCCATGCATATATCCATTGTGTCAAGCACATATGCACATTTGTTGCCCTCATCATTTTTTATCTAAATATTCATATAATTTATTTCCTTGAGGAATTGTACTATTTCCTTACATGCAGATCTATAAGTACTAATATTTAAGGCTTTTTAGTTGTTGTTTTTTAATCATTTGATTAGGGGCTCATACAACTTTTATCACAATCCATACACACATCAATTGTGTAAAGCGCATTTGTACATTCATTGCCCTCATCATTCTCAAAACATT
>NW_022103945.1:7900-15344 GCF_000313985.2 Echinops telfairi
AAGCGGGCACCCACTGATATGATTTTCAGTTCTTTGATGTCTGATAACTGATCCCTTCTACACCTCATGGTCAGACAGGTTGGTGTGCTTCTTCCATGTGGGCTTTGGTGCTTCTCAGGTAGATGGCTGCTTGTTTGCCTTTAATCCTTTAAGACCCCAGACGCTATATCTTTTGGTAGCCGGGCACCATCAGCTTTCTTCACCACTTTTGCTTATGTTCACATTTTTCTTCAGCAATCGTGTCGGGAAGGTGTGCAGCCTGGAATGCCAATTTAATAAAACAATGTGTTCTTGCAATGAGTAAGTGCTTGAGTGGAGGCCCGATGTCCATCTGTTGCCTTAATACTAAACCTGTAAATATGTGCACGTAGATCTGTTTCCCCACACTTATATAAATATATTTACATATGTACATTCCAGTCTTAATACCGCTATACAGACCCTTTGTCCCCTAGTTCTTTCCTCTATTTCCTTTTACTTTCCTCTTGTCCCACTATCATGCTCAGCCTTCATTTGGGTTTCAGTGAATTCTCTCAGTTGCACTGCCCTTGCTTAATCCCTACTAGGCCTCTCACACCCTCCTTGCCACAGTTTTTGGATCACTTGTTGCTCCCCTGTCTCTGGGTTGGTCAGCACCATCTCCTTACCCCTGCACCCCCTCTCCCGTGTCCCCCTGGAACCGTTGGTCCCATTGTTTTCTCCTCCAGACTATTCATCCAGTCTATCTAGATAGATCTGTAGAGATAATAATATGCATCAAAAACCAAGCCGTAACAAGATAGGCGATCAGTGAGAACACAGAGATGGCAACAAAAAAGGAAACCAATTACCCATAGAAGAATAAATTAATTAAAAGAAAAAAAATTTTAAGCAGAAAGAAAATCCCGTATATAGATCAAGGTCTGATTTTTGATCTCTAGGCGTGTCCTTCAGTCAGGTCCGATAGGGTACCATGCTCTGACCCCAGAGTCTGTCCTTTGTCCTCCCTTGGGGGCTCTCTGCTCTGCTCCCACGGTTGCGGTCGCACGCTTTTTGTGGTTTGCCTCGGTGTCTCAGAGTCAGTCTGGGCCAGTTCCGACATTGAGTCTCCAGTGTTGTCCCCCTTAGAGCCCGGGGCCATCAAGGGACGGCATGTCTCATGGTGGGATCCGCCATATTGTCCACTCTGTCCATTGGCTGTTCAGAGCGGGGATGTCGTCCTCCAGGGCTGGTGGGTCAGGATGTGCTCCACTCTCTCTTCCTCCGCCTAAGTGTTCCCATTTGCTCTGATCAGACATGCCCCTCTCCCCTAGCTGCAGCTTCAGTGCAGTCCTCTCAAGTCGATTCTTCTGAGGGGAGGGGGCCCGCCCACACACTGTCATCTAGTCAATTCTGACTCATAGAGACCCTATAGGACAGGATAGACTGCCCTTTATGTTTTTGGGGCTATGCAACCTTTACTAAAGCAGGCAGCCTCTTCTTTCTCTGCTGAGTGGCTGTTAGAGCAGGGCCATGTTTGTAGCGTCCTTTCAGGGATCTTAAAAATACATCCTTGCAAAAAACAAAAATAGATCCTTGCTGTGTATGTCATTCCAATACAAAGAAGGGGAAGGGAGGGGAGGAGGGAGAAAAAGGGCGGGAGAAGATAGCACTGGGGGAGCAGGGAACTAAGCCACCCAGGGGGAGGAATTGTTTATGTCTCCACAGAAATGGGAGTGTGCGTGCAGACCCCACCACGGCACACCAAACCTTGAGGGCCACATGACCACACGGAGCAACTCATGAACAGAGTGGGCTACAGGGCTGGCCCCAATCAGAGCCAAACTGACCCCCACCTAGAAGTATGTGCTACAGAGGACAACACTAAACCTACAGATTGGATAGAGGGGCCGGCATGCCACACCCACATGGAAGCAAATCAAAAAGAGAGAGCGAGGGACTAGACCCAATATTGGCAAATCAAGTCCTGAAGACAACATCCCTGCATGGAACTCCTAAGGCACAGAGAGGACTGCAGGCCCGACAACAGCTGGAGACAGGAATAGCTGGAGACAGGATGTCCCCTCACTGGAGTACACCACCACAGAGGACAATACTGGGGACACACGGTGGGGAGTGAGTCCAGTCTGACCCCTCCCACAGTGGGGCAAACCAAGAAGGGAATATAACAGATCATTAATGGTAGCAAAGCCAAGTCACAAAGCCCTTGAGGAGCCCCCAAAGTAGACTTCAGGCTAGGGGGGCAGTTCCTGGAACTCCCCCAGGACCAGTGGGGAGATAGTCATAAAGGTCAGCGGACACACCTGGAACTATGTATGCTTTTTCGGGGTGTTTTTCTGCTAGTTATTTATTTATTTTCCCTTTTTATTCAATGTTTTGGTTTCCTTTTGTTTTGTCTCTATTATTATTGGTTTGCCACCTATATAAGATAGGCATGGGAAGCAAGCCCGAGGAGAAAGCAAGTGGACTGAAACTTATGGAGCAGTGGTTCTCAACCTACCTAATGCTGCGACCCTTTCATACAGTTCCAATGTTGTGGTGATGCCCAACCATAAAATTATTTCATAACTGTCACTTTGCTACTGTTAAGAATCATACTGTAAATATATGATATGCAAGATGTAGTTTCATTGTTACAAATTGAACACATTTAAAGAACAGTGATTGATCACAAAAACAATATGTAATGATGTATTGTGAAATATTTCTAATGACAAATAAATGAAATTTTGGCTTGAAGCATGGTGTAGCACGGGTAACAGTCTTCACGCCGCGTACTCATATGTGGGTGTATCTGCTTGTGGGTGGACTCACCTGGATATGGATAGAGGAGTGGTGTCTTAATTCTTAACACCATCAGAAATATGTGTTTTCCGATGGTCTTAGGTGACCCCTATGATAGGGTCACCCAAAGGGGTCATGACCCAGAGGTTGAGAACTGCTATTTTGAAGGGACTTCGGGGGAAGAGGAAGCAGGGGAAGAGCGAGGTGAGCAAACAATGTGATAGACAAGGGTAGGGTGAAGAGGGGGAGAGGGGGGAAGGGGAAACCGATTACAATGATGGACACATAACCATACACCCCTCTCCAGGGTGAAGAACAACAAAAAATATGGGGGAAGGGAGACAATGGTTGGTGTAAGATATGAAAATAGGGGGTCACCATGGCAGAGCTGCAGCAGCTCCGCGTGCAGGAGGCAGGGGACTCCCTGGTGAAGAGCCTGGAGAGGGAGAACATCCGGAAGATGCAGGGTGCCATGTTCCGATGCAGCGCCAGCTGCTGTGAGGACAGCCTGGCCTCCGTGCAGCAAGTGCCCCAGTGCATTGAGCGCTGCCACACGCCGCTGGCGCAAGCCCAGGCCCCGGTGACCAGCAAACTGGAGAGGTTCCAGGACCGCCTGGCCCGGTGTGGCATGCACTGCAACGACAAAGCCCAAGACCCAGTGGCTGCCGGGAGTAAAGAGCTGCAGGTGAAGCAGCAGCCGGAGAGCTGTGTGACCAAATGTGTGGATGCCCACATGCACCTCATCCCGCCCGTGACCAAGAAGACGAAGGAGTCTCTCTCTTCCATCGCAAGATAAATGTCTGTGCCAGAGGCCATTGGGGATCAGGGCAAGAATCTATATAAAAAAGAAGCGGAATTTGGGTCTTTTAAGTGAATTTTATGAAAGAAAGAAAAAAAGGATAACAGTAAGTTTAAGGAATATCACCTGACTCTGGACACTGGCTCTTTTATCAATTCTAGCTCACAGGAAGGAAATTGGGCAAGCTGGTGCTGTCATTTGGGTTGGAGGTCGTACGAGTAAGTTATGTGGGGTCTCAGTTGTATGTGGCAGGTGCTTATCCTGGTCTTGGGTCTCTCCCTTGCTGTCCCAAGCCAGAGCCATCCCAGGGCACCCGAGCCTCCTGAGTTTACAGGTACCAACGTGCTGGCACGTTCCTCCAACCTGTCTGTGATGATCTGGTGGAGTTTTAGGAGAAGTATTTCTGTTTCTCGCCAACCTCCTGTTTACAAGATGTATTGTCACCCCATTTTCCATAAGCTGTAAGACAAAATGCGTGAGAACAATAATTCAGAAGAGGAAAATGGGGGGGGGGGGGGAAAGATATGAAAGTAATAATAATTTATAATCTACCAAGGAAGTATGAGGGTGGGGGAGGGGAGGGAAGGGGAAAAATGAGGAGCTGATACCAAGGGCTCGATAGAAAGTAAATGTCTAGAAATGAATGAAGGTAACATATGCACAAACATGCCTGATGCAATCAAGGTATGGATTGTAATGAGAGTTCTAAGCGTCCCCAATAAAATGATCTTCTAATTTTAAAAAAATACCAAAATTGATTAACAACCTGAAAATATTTAATGTAATCACAGAAATATATTTACATAGAAAGATGGGCGGGATAAATGCACAAGAATGTTTCAGAGGTGATAGTGAGTATCCAGCTACTTATCCACAGGTCTCAAAGTCCAAAAAATAAAATAAGATCTTTTTCTTCCACTCACATAGAACATTCTCTTCAGCATAGAAAGAGAATGCACTTCTTATATGAAAGCCAACCGTTTCCTTTTGCCCTGAGCAAGCGTCCTTTGCCACACAGTCTTCCAGAATATTCTCAGGTAGATTTGGATCACAGCCCCTCCCTCCCACCTTCCTAGGCTACCAAATTCAAGCTGCAGTTCAGATTTGTGACAGCAGGTGGCACCTAAGTACCTCCAAGAACAAACTACAGCCCCCAAACCAAATCCACTGTTTGGGAGAGGATTCTAACGCATCATTAAGTCTCTGCCAAGGAGTCGATTCCAATTCTTAGTGACTCATAGTGACCGCTAGAATAGCCTCATCTTTCTCCCATGGAGCGCCAGGTGGTTTCAAAGAGTTAACCTCGCAGTTAGCAGCCCCATCCCACCAGGGCCAGTCATAGCGAGCCTATTATAGTACAAAGTACTGCCTCTTCTTAGGGTTTCCGAGACTGTATATATTTGCGAAAGCAGACAGCCTCATCTGTCTCCTGCGGAGCAGCTGATGTGTTAAAACTACCAATCTAGCCGTTAGCAGCCCACCGTTTAACCAACCGCGCCACTGGAACTCAGAAAACAAACCACAGTACCCTCTATTAAGGCTCAGGTTACGAGTTTTGCCCATAGTGTCTCTGATTATGTCTGACAAAGGGGATGGGCATAAAATCAGACTATAGGAACGCAGACTAGCCACCCAGAAGCTGAAAAACCAGGTAGCTGCAGCGCGCCTGGGTGCCGCCAGAGGGCATCACAACGCAGAACAGAGCGGGCCGGAGGTGACTGGGAGAATGGCGGCACGAATGTGGGAACAGGGTTGGTTAGCTACGTCCAGAGAAAGGGTGAGGGAAAGAAAGGGTTTCTGGGAAGGCTATGCAGGGATGAGGTAATGCAGGGTGAACCCCTGTTCTCATGGTAGGCTCCTCTCTGCAGTGTGGACATATTAGCTGACACTCCTGAGGAAAGAGATAAAGCAATGAATGAGATGGAGATGTGGGAGCAACATAAAATGCTCTAATGTACACATGAGTCTGGCAAACAGAACGGAAGGCGTAAAGAAGCCATTTCGTGACGTGTTTCACTTTGTAAAATGTACATTTCATTTAAAAAGAAATGGGTGCCACCTGGTGGTCAGAGACAGGATTGCACCTCTGAGCCTCCCGGCACAGGGCACTCCGGTAAATGGATGGAAGTGGGCATCTCGGCCTGCTGGCAGCAGGCCGACTTTGCTGGGATTTTTCAACCACTGGCAGAAATCCTTTTGTATCCATCACTTTCCGGAATATTCACACCCGAGGCTGGAAGTGAAACTGTGTGAATTGAGTTGTACATGTGAGTGTGTACTTGAGGGAGACACTTAGAAACACACTATTAAAGCTATTACTTTCATCTACTTTTTTCCCTCAAAAAACTCAATAAAATGAACCTCCGTACACACTACTTTGTCAAGTATTTTCTATTTTCACATTACTCACAGGATTTTGCAGATTATTTTTCCATTTAATTCTCATGATTTCTATTGACCTCTTAATAGTTCTTGTGGTCTTGGCATATTTTAACATAGTCATTGCTTGTGTGTATTTTATTCGCTGTTGAAATTGTCTGCCAATCTCTGTTTACTAAATTTGCTTCATAAGCCAGGGACACTAACCCAATAACTGGGATGTAGATTGTTTTTAAGAGTTCTTTAATATTATTACTTGAAACTCTACAGATCATTATTTTTAAAATAAAAGGTTGAACAATGCCCCAGAAGCCCTGTAAAAATTCAAAACCAAAAGTAAACCCTTGAGAATCACTCGGTTACCTCCTGAGGAGGAAATGACACAGGTGGTTCCTGATGTACTCACAACCCCATGGGGTCCTATTCAGAGAACTCCAGGGACCCATTACAGGGTCATCAGGTAATTGTCATGCGTGATATGGGCACATTACAGCCTGCAGTCAGCTATTCACTGCTTCAGAGATCAAAAGTCACTAGCATTTCTTTGCCATAAGACTAGCCATCCTTCCCCTCATTAATAACTAACTATATACGGAGCTTCAAAGGGCTACAAGTGTGCCTTTGGAGATGTCTCTTTAACATTAAGGTGGACATGCAAGCATCTGAAAGGAAGCGAGCAGATTGGCAAGTTCATGGGTTGAATCTGAAGTGAGATGACTCCTCATAAACTTTGCAATTCTCTCCGGTTTCAAGAAATGGAAGATTAAAAATAAAAAATCGTTTCTTGCACCCCCAATTTCCAGTCAGCCACATTGACCCCCTTTGAAGTCAAGGTGCCAGAAAGAGCTTATTTCATTACCCACCACTGTCTTCCTTCCCTGCTCACTTCTTACCCCACAGCTGTAGGACTTCTGCCTCCACAACTGCGATGGAAGTGCGTGCATCCAGGTCACAAGCCAGATTTTCCAGCACTCGGACTTGAAACTAACTGCCTTCCAGCCAATGTCCACTCACAGCCACCCTCTAGGACAGGGCATACCTGTTCCCTGTGAGTTTCCGCGACTGTAATTCTTTATGGGAGTAGACAACCCCATCTTTCTCCCAAGGAGAGGCTGATGGTTTTGAACTGCTGACCTTTTGGAGCTCAGCCCAACATCTGACCACCATGCTACCAGGACTCCTTTTCTGTCATGAGGTCCAGTTTTTTTTAACAGTTTTATTGACACTTCATTCACATATCACATACTTCAATAGTTCGATCACATCAAGAAAAGTTGTACAATCATTACCGCTATCAATTTTAGAACATTTTTCTCTCCCTTGTGCACATTGTTATTCGTGTATTTTTTTTCAATTTCTTTTAAAAAAATCATTTTAGGGGCTCATACAACTCTTATCTCAATCCATACACACATCAATTGTGGAAAGCATATTTGTGCATTCACTGCCCTCATCATTCTCAAAACATTTGCTCTCCACTGAAAACCCTGGCATTAGGTCATT
>NW_022103945.1:16571-23715 GCF_000313985.2 Echinops telfairi
TGCGGAGATAATAACATGCGCAAAAACAAGACAGAGCAAAACCAAGCAACAAAATAAAACCAAACAACACCAACAAGTCAAGGACAAAAAACAAACAAAACACAACAACAAGAAAGAAAAGCTTGTAGTTAGTTCAAGGACTGTTTGTTGGCCATTAGGAGTGTTTTCTAGTTGAGTCTGTTGGGTCACCAAGCCCTGGCCCCAGAGTCTATTTTTGGTATTCCCTGGGGACTTAGTTGCTCTGTTCCCCTTGCTGTTCTGTTCCAAGTCCTTAGTGTTTTGCCTTGGTGCGGTGGGATCAGATAGGGCGAAATTCCCGCACTGTGTCTCCAGTGTTATCCCCTGTAGGGCTATGGGTCAGTAAGGGTTGTCGTGTCTCACAGTGGGGCTGGCCATGTGGTCTTCTCTGTGGATTGGCTGCTCTGAGCAGGAATATCGTCCTCAAGGCTTGGTGGGCCGGGATGTGCTCCACTCGTGTAATTTTTTAATTGTGCAAAGATAAACACAACAAAACATTCTCCAATTCCACAACTTCTACATGTATAATTTAGTGCCATTGATTATAAGCTTCATGTTGTACAATCATTATTGATAACCTTTTACAAATTATTCCACCACCATTAGCATAAACTCAATGCCCCCTAAACAAAAACTCTTCCTTCTTCACCCACGGTAACCATTGGTCAACTAGCTTCTTTTAAAAGTTTTTTAGTAGTTTTCTCAATATAATATTCACATACACTTCCATTGTTAAGTCATTTTTTTAAAAAGTTCTATATATGTCATCACAGTCAGTTCTAATATGCCCTCTTGCATTCATTGGTTGCTCTCCATTTCCTGTCACCCGCCCTCCCTTCCCAATAAACCATTGAATCTATTCCTGTCTCTATGCATCCACTCCTTCTGTGCTTCATAAACTGGGGAACCTCACAGAAATAAAAAACAAAACCAAAATGAAATAAAAAGAAGAAAAAATGTAATGATATAATGATAAAAATAAAGAGTAAGAAAGAAAAGACCACCAACATTATTTTAGAAATTTCTGTTTTGGAACAAGCGAGAACTATGTGAGCCTAGAGCAAATTCAGGTTGGGTCAAGAGGGAGGTCAAGTGACCAAGTATCATATCAGACCATGATTCAATCCACCGTCATCAAGTTCACAATCTCTCTGATAGTAAAGCTGTTCCAGTCCCTCACCTGTGGTTAAAGGGGGTCTGTCAGATGCTTAATCTGACTCGATAGTGTGCAGTTGGATTTGGGGCTCCCACTGTCCTCCATAGCCTTAGACAAATTGGGTATTCACAATTTGAGCTCTGATAATTTTTTCCCTGTGTCATATTTGGACTTTGTTATCATCATCTTTGGATCACACAGGCTGGTGTGCTTCTTCCATGTGGACTTAGTTGATGCCTCACTTAGATGACTGCTTGTTTGAATACAAGCCTGTAAGACTCCAGACACTATTTCAATTGATAGCCAGGCGCCATCTGCTTTCTTCATCACAGTTTGCTGTAGCACCCTTATTGTCAGTGATCTCTTCATGAAGGCGAGTATTGAGCAGGGCTATGTTACAAAAATTAACTGTTCTTGGATTGGGGTTAGAATTACGCGGGAGCCCACAATCCATCTGCTTGTCCACAGGTTTGGCTGTCACATTATAATCAAAAGCCCAAACCAACAAGAACAACGACAAAAACAAACACACACACACACCCAAAAAAACTAACAACAATCAAGAGACAAAAAAGGAAAACATTGGCAATCATCCCCCTGGGGTATAAGACAATTGCATTAATAACATCAATAATTTATCCAATGGCATAAAATTCAAGGTACTGTTGATATGAGGAGTTTATGCGAGTACAGTCTAACTGCAAGCTGCAATCTATGAGTCGTGGCATTGTACCAATTAACTTTTTTTTAATAGATTTTTGAGTTTTATTGAAATCTCACATGAACAAGAAATTGGAAATACAATCACATCAAAGAACAAATTGTCACGGCTTTGACATTTAAGCTAAACAAATTTTGAAGGGCAGTTTTCAAAAAGGTGTGAAGTTATAACAATTTAAAAACACAGTTAACCTACTTCTAGGAATGCAAAACATACAATCATAGGTTATTTTCAATACAAGAAAACATAAATTTGTTTGCTTTCATTTCTTAAAACTACTAAGACAAAGCACTAGCTTGTATTTTTATTTAGAGCATACTCCATACGCCTATGTAATCTATCCCAAATTAAAAAAAAAATCAAACTGTTCAAAGCCAACAGTTCTGCAAAATCATGATTTAACAGTGTGCCCAGCTTGTTTTGAAGCTAAAATGAAGCCTGAAACGATAAAGGCATTGTAACCCCCAGGATAAGGGAACTCTGCAAGCCCAATAATGTCCAAGAGCATTTATGAGAAGAGGAAAAATAAAAAGACTTGAGTATATATACACAATAGTGAATCTTTAGCCCAATACAAATGGCAGCAAATTGCTACTTAAAGATGAAACAGTTAAGCCAATTTTTTTTTGAAGAATGTAGATCTAGAGCCAATCGTATCTTGCCAGTATCATTTTCATGCCCTCACTTGTCTATTTCCACTGTTGCCCATAAGTATCCTGATAAAATTCTTGGTTGTCATTATTGTAACCATAGTTACCAGAATAGTCACCACCTTGCTGAAGCGGCTGCTGAGCAATGGGTTGGGAACCCCAGTTCTGTTGGTTGTTGGTCTGACGTCGCTTGGAATCAGGTTGGTTGTACCCATCTGCCTTTCTCTTGCCTCCTACATTGCCCCCACGATTGCCCCGAGCTCCACAGGAACCACCGCCTCTCTGCTGCTGTGCAGGACCCCCTCTGCCACCCCTAGAGCCTCTTGGTGGTCCCAAAGGTGCCCCCCTCTGTGAATAGCCAGCTCTACCTCTTGGAGGTGGTGCTCCCCGCCCTCTTGGTGGTGGTGGAGCACCTCGCCCTCCCCTTCCTCCTCCTCTTCCTCTTACTGCATAGCCATCATCATAGCCGTAGTAGGGATCTTCATAGCCTCCACGATAGTCGTGATAATCATAACCATAATAATCATCATATGCCAGAAGAAGCCAGCTCCTAGCACAATCACTACGGGTTTGGTAGGCGCAATTGTACAGCGATAATAAGTAAATGTTATAGTAAAGTTATAGAGAGCATGAGAGATAAAAGAGATATATAGAAATAAATAGAGTCAGACACATTTCATGGTAGCATGCTCACCTCAGCCCCGCTTGGTAATCCACGTGGAGGGAGAGAGAGTGAACTTTAATGCTCCCCAAGCTTTTATACTCTCTGGGGACATTGGGGACGTGCAAGCCCCCACATTACAGGTGAAGACATAGGTCACAGGAAAGGGTTGTGCTACAGGTATTACCGTGGATGGGAGGGGGTGATCTAGGGACATATGCACTACAGAAGGAGGAGGGATTGGGGGTGTACATGCGGCAAGATAGGCGGATCCTAGATTTCTGGTAACAGCTTAACTTGATTTTGGGTCTCCATAGGAACCATTATCAGTTGGGTGCAAACTCCGCCCACAAGAACCAAACTAATGGCCTTAGGCTCCAGAGAGAGGTAACCCATTGTCTCTAGCATCAGGGAGCAGGCCCCCCCCAGTGGTGGGATGAGACAGCAGTCTGGCAGCAAGTATCTGACTTCCCCCCACAATCATAGTAATCTTCATAGCCATAGTAATCTGGAGGGTAGCCATATCCACCTCTCCCCCCACCACGACCTCGACCTCTAATTGGAGGTGGCATGCGAGGAGGAGGGTGATAGTAATAATCTTCATATGCAGTGCTTCTGGAGGCCTGTCTAGCAGCTTGACGCTCTTTCCTTTTCTTGCCTGGTGGCTTGGCTAAGACTATTTCAATTTCTTCCCCTTCTATTTCTTTGCCATTCATTTCATCCATGGCCTTGACAGCTACTCCTCTGTCTTCAAAATGAACAAATGCATAATCTTTCAGTTTCTTCACTCTTTCAAGCTTTCCAAATTCAGAAAATGACTTCTCCGTATTTCTTCTGTAACAGTAGTAGCCAAGTTTCTCACAAATAAGACTTTTTCCTTAGCCATGACTTCCGGATCTGGTTCTTCCACACCGATTAACTTTGTAATTGATTGAGCTCTGTTTCCAGTTGCATCTGGGGGCTGATGCTAGGGGGAGATTGTCCTGTATCATGTCTTACAAGGGCAGATCCTTGCCTCTCAGATGAAAGCCTGCCATATGAATACAGATGGAGCACTGACGTACTAAATAGATGGTGTTTCTGGGCCCGCTTTCATCGAGGTCCAGCTATTTTGTTTTGATATGTGAACACATTGGATTCTCCGTTGAATGATTTCTTAAGTATGTATGCTTTTGCTGAGTGTGCTTCATTCACGTAACAAAAAATCGTTTTGTTTTACAGGCTCTGGAGCGTGATGTACTGGGTACAGATCTATCCTGAACTGCTCACTCACCATGAGGTCCAGGGAACAATACTGGTCTCTCTGTCCCTCAGCTGCAAAGGTTATACAATGAGCAGTGACAACAGAAACCCCCTAAGGGTGCTGTGAGCATTGAGTCAGTACATAAACACACTTGTCACATCCAACAACGTAGCCAGTTTTCCTTCTTTTTATTCCTCCTCCATGGTCATTAGTATCTTGATCGCCATGAGAAAAAATATGATACAGGCTGATGTTTACTTGCCACCAGTGACATTTGAGGTATCTTGTTCATTAGTCAAGGAGATGAAAAAACTGGAAGTAAAATGGAAATTTTGTTTCTTTTTTTAAATTTTTGTTCAAGGTCACGTCTTCCATGAGATATCTGGATTAATTAACCTCATAAGCCGTTCAGTACTTCTTTCCATCTCCTAGCTCTTTGTATAATGCCTAGGGTCTTAAAAGCTTGCAAGCAGTCATTTAAGGCAGGAGAATAGGTTTCTATTTGCCTTGAGCAATAGAAGAAAGGGAGTCCAGAAAAGGAGGAGATATGGAATGTCTGACGTAGCCCTGAGGTGGGAGCGACTGAATGTTGCCTTGCTACCACATGGTACCTAAGGGGTCTTTAGAACCCTGATCAAAAGGAAGCACGAGAAGGACAGCATTTCACATTCTCATGGACTGCAGACCTTCTTGGGTAACCGGCTGAAAGGAATCCTTGAAGCCATTACCCTAAGGTCATCTTTAGAATTTAAAGCAAAAGTTTCCCCTGAAGCCTGCTTAAAACCAAATGATAGGTTGACTTAAATAGTAAAAACACAACACCAAAAAACCTGTCTGCAGCATGGTGCTCTTCCAAGAACTATCTCAGCGGCGTCAAAATGGCAGCAGCCGCTGGAAAGAATGATAGAAAACGTAGGGCACCGTAAGTCCATGCTAATGCAGGAAGATCAACTCAGAAATAGGGGCGAGGATGGAGGGAAGGTGGGGTAGAAAGGAGGAACCGATTACAAGGATCTACATATAACCTGCCTCCCTGGGGGACGAACAACAGAAAAGTGGGTGAAAGGAGATGTCAGACAATGCAAGACATGACAAAACTATAATAATTTATAAATTATCAAGGGTTCACAGGGGGAGGGGGTGCCAGGGAGGGTGGGGAAGAATGAGGAGCAGATACCAAGGGCTCAAGTAAAAAGCAAATGTCCCGAGAATGATAATGGGGGCTCGTACAACTCTTATCACAATCCATACATACATCCATTGTGTCAAGCACATTTGTACATTCTTTGCCCTCATCATTCTCAAAAAGATCTGCTCTCTACTCAAGCCACTGGCATCAGCTCATTTTCCCCTCCCTCCCCGGCCCCCCTCCCCCATGAACCCTCGATAATCTATAAATCATTATTTTGTCATATCTTGCACTATCCGACGTCTCCCCTCACCCACCTCTCTGGAAATTTTCATACATCAAAATAAAAGTACATATACACATGTCTCAATAGAAATATGGATATCAGAATGTCATGCCAAAGAAAACATCACCATAGCTTATCCACCAGTGGTAAGTTCTGGGGTAGTGATTTTATTTCCTTGTCTGTGTTGTCTCTTCTTCACTGCAAAACAAAAAACAAAAAAACAAAACAACAACTTAGGGCCTTATAACTAGAAAGACTACAACATGGTTAAGAAGCACACATCTTGTTCGTCCTACCTAGTTAGTTAGGCCTTCCAAAGTCACTCAGCTTTAGAAAGGGGACCATCCCTGTGGGACATGAAGGGATATCCTTCCACAGTCTAACCTGGCCTATGCTCCCACACTGGTTATCGTTCTCTTTTAAGTTTACGTAAATTAAACTGAAAACAAAACTCAACAATCCCCAAACCGTTTATTTCCATCTGTTTCACTGTGCTTGTGCCCTGTTTAAGTAAGGCTGAGGGGCTTCTCATATGGGCTGGGGGATCACATCCCGGCTAGATGTATAGGCCAGGGAGCCACATGCTTTGTTCGAATCTAGGTGTTGACACTTGCTAGCCCTGACTTCTGTGCTTCAGTTATTTTGTCTCTAAAGTGGGGCTCAATGGTACCTTCTCATCCTTCTCATGTGCTGTGGGAGGAATCAATGAGTAAGTATAGGTTTGGCACACACAACCATGCTGGACACAGAGGGGAAAAAAACTAAAAACCTCACTGACATGAATTCATTGTGACCCATTGTTAGGACAGGGTAGAACTGCCCCTGTGGGTTTATGAGACGGTGGCTCTTTATGGGAGTAGAAAGATTGTCCTCTTCCAGCCGAGCAGCTGGTGGTTTCAACTGCTGACCTTGTGGTTAGCAGCCCAGCCCTTAAGCACTACAGCAACAGGGGCGCCATGGACAAAGAGTGATACATACTAACCATTACTATCATTTCCTGTTCTGAATCCCCCAGTAGTATTTCTACTGTGATTATAATTATTGTGTGGGGTTATATAGTTTGGAACAGATAAACTTTCAAAATATGATATATTTTTTAATCATTTTATTGGGAGCTCATACAACTCTTTTTTTTTTTAAACATTTTATTAGGGGCTCATACAACTGTTATCGCAATCCATACATACATTAATTGTGTAAAGCACATTTGTACATCATTTTCAAAACATTTTCTCTCCACTTAAACCCCCGACATTAGGTCCTCATTTTTCCCCTCCCTC
>NW_022103945.1:25315-31538 GCF_000313985.2 Echinops telfairi
CTTTGGATCTCCACTCCGCACTGCCCCCATCATTCACTATGGTGAGATTTTTTGTTCTGATGATGCCTTACACCTGTTTAACTGCCTATTCAAATAGAATGTAAATGTTTAGAAAATGATGACAGCAACAGATGTACAAGTATGCGTGATATAACTGATGTACGGATTATTGTAAGAGCTGTAAGAGCCCCCAATAAAATGATCATTTTTTTAAAAAGTGCCTACATATGAGTAGTAGAATTTGGCAAGTTTCAAATCACTTTCATTCCCTTTGTTGACTGTGCATATTTTTACCCATAGCAGACATAGCTTGGTTTAGGAAGTGAAAAATAAAGTGGTGCTGTTACGGGGACTGCAAGGCGTCTGGGAGAGACCATTATCAAAGCCCCAGACAGGAAGCAGAGAAGTGTTCAGTTCACTCCTGCAGGCCCTTGCAGAAGGAAAGCAGCCAGGTTTCTCCTCAGAGCCGCTGCAGGGTTCCGTCTGTTAATATACAAGAAATGGGTTTGTTTTACAGTGATTACAGGAAGAGATTAGCAGGTTTTTACGATGTCACAGGATACAGTTGATCATCTAAGAAAGCAGGTTTTGCAATGATCATTAGGAAATTGTCTATACTGACATTTCTCCGGGGCCATTAGACCCTCATCCCCTGCAGCTTCATGCACCCTTGTTTAGCTAAACTGGGGTCTGACTTCTTATCTTCAGGACCTTCTTTGGGGCTTGGAACATCCCTGCTAATGAAGCTGAAAAGGAAGTTTTACTATAAGGGAAGGGGCCGTTATGTGTGGTGTTTTTAACAAAGTGAATCTTAAAGTATGTTATATTTCTCGTATACCAATTTAGCACCCCAACCCGACTCATAAAAATGAAACCCTAGTGGTACAGTGGCTAAGTGCTAGCGAACTGAAAGATAGGCCCGTGCCACCTACCCGCTGCTCTATGGGAGCAAGCTGTGGCAGTGTGCTTCCATAAAGGTTCACAGTCCGGGAAACGTTAAGGGTAGTTCTACTTTGTCACATGAGTGGAATGGACTCAGCAACAATGAGGTTGGCGTCGCTTAAAAAACATGGCTCAGCATCAGAATGGGGCTCATCCGTAAACCTAGGGAAGTGGGCAATAAGGAGTCTGAGATGAATAAGTGGACCGATCGACATGGCAGCCCCCGTTGAGTAGCTTTAGAGGAAATACCAATGCACAAGAGAAGGCCAAGAATGCCTTTCAAATAAACTTCTTGTTCAACCGTCAGATAGCGTTTCTACTTTCCAGCACTTCAGTGGCAGTCACAAGATGGAAGTAGCTCCTCCTGAGGCTTCCTTCTGTTCTCTACCCGCAAAAAGCCCCGTGAAGGGAAAGCAGACTTAGGAGTTTAACCACTTACTTAGCCAAGTAGTAAAAGCCACATGGCAGAGGAAGTTTAACTTTACAAGAAACGATACCACGCTCTTCTCCCCAGACCCCAAGGAGGAAAATCTTCATGCAAAGGTATTCATAGTTAGCATTTTGCCAGTCTCATTTATTGAGAGCCCCTGGAGTAAGCAACACATGCAAGTTCAAGCCCTTTTGAAGTACCTAACTTGTGCAGCTGGAAAGAAGAAAAGGAGAGGCAATAGGCACATGTCCAGGGATTGTCATGCAAAACCAGATCATGTTCTAACTGGAATTCACACACCGACCAAATAAGGATTTGAGTAGCCTTTTGATCACATAAAAACGAATTATGCCTTTTTTTCTTTTTTCAAACTTTTTCTTTCTTTTTTGGTTGTTTTGGTCTATGTTATTGTTGGGTTGCCTACTTATCTAAGAGAGGCATGGGAAGCAAGCCCGAGGAGAAAGCAACAGGATCCATGGATTGGGGTATACATGTCTACAGGGTCAGAAAACCTCATCTTTTTCCCACGGAGTGGGTTCAAATGGTTTGCAGCCCAACTTGTTACCCACTACACCAGCAGGGTTCAAAAGTACAGACTGAAGGTATAAACAATCTTTGTTACCAGTGAAAAAACCACAACACATACAAGTGTAAATTACGAAGCATTGCTACAAAATATGAAACCATTGTTCCTCCACATAACCTCCAGCTTGGTCTATACACTTCTGGTGGTGGTGTTTCCATCTCTCTGACCCTTCCCTGAAGAATTTTGTGCTCTTTTAACACGTAGCAAACAAATTTGATTTCTAGATTAAATCCCATCCCCACAGAAATCCTAGCAGGGTTTTCTGCGTGACAAGCTGATTCTAAATTTCCCAGGGAAACAAAGAGGCTACTCTCAATGCTACCTTGAAGAACAGCAAAGAGGAACTCTACCATGAGCTTCAAAGACTTATCCAATTACAGTAATGAAAACAACACGTTATTGATGTGAAGCTAAATAATCGATGTAACAGAATAATGAGTCCAAAATAAGAACCACCCACATATGGACGTTGGAATTATATGTCTTAAGCACTAAAAGCAGTAAGAGTTCTGTTTAAACAGATTGTGATACAGTAAAGATTTTGTTGAAAGAGAGCAACTTCATCTTGACTTTATTCTTCATGCAGACTCCCTCCATGTGGTAGGTAGAATGGCCACCAGGAGCCCAGATTCACAAACTTCCAGTTTAAGAAATTGAGCAGGAAGCACCAACATCTACCTAACATGGGGGCCCAGTGTTTGGATTGAATTGTGTCTCCTATAAATGTGTTATAAATCCTAATTTCCTCGATATCTGTGGTTAAGGAGGCCTGGCGGTGCTGTCAGATGAGCTATGAACTACTAATCCCAAGGTTGATTGCCAGAAGAAGCCAGCTCCTAGCACAATCACTACGGGTTTGGTAGGCGCAATTGTACAGCGATAATAAGTAAATATTATAGTAAAGTTATAGAGAGCATGAGAGATAAAAGAGATATATAGAAATAAATAGAGTCAGACACATTTCATGGTAGCATGCTCACCTCAGCCCCGCTTGGTAATCCACGTGGAGGGAGAGCGAACTTTAATGCTCCCCAAGCTTTTATACTCTCTCCGGACATTGGGGACGTGCAAGCCCCCACATTACAGGTGAAGACATAGGTCACAGGAAAGGGTTGTGCTACAGGTATTACAGTGATGGGAGGAGGTGATCTAGGGACATATGCACTACAGAAGGAGAAGGGATTGGGGGTGTACATGCGGCAAGATAGGCGGCAAGATAGGCGGCTCCTAGATTTCTGGTAACAGCTTGACTTGATTTTGGGTCTCTATAGGAACCATTATCAGTTAGGTGTGAACTCCGCCCACAGGAATCAAACTAATGGCCTTTGGCTCCAGAGAGAGGTAGTCTATTGTCTCCGGCAGCAGGGAGCAGGCCCAGCCCTGCTGTGGGATGAGACAGCAGTCTGGCAGCAAGGATCTGACTTCTCCCCACAGTTGATTCCAACCCACCAGCTGTCCCACGGGAGAAAGTTGAGGCTGTCTGCTCCCATAAAGAGTTACATCCTTGGAAACCCTGGAAAGGGCCACAGTGAGTCAGAATCAACGTGATGGCAGTGGATTTTGTTTCGTTTTCATGTACCCAAGGTTATAATCCAATTTGTGTCTGGGTTTTGTTATGTTAGAGACAGTATTAGCATAGGCTTTGCTTTAAATCAGTCTCTGGAGACATAATAGAGATTAAACAAGCAATGGAGCGAGCAGTGATGGGTAAAGCCAATGCTACTTGAAGATAACCGAGGAACCAAGGAATAGAAATTGAAGAGACAGGAAGTGTGTTTGCTGCATCTGGCTCATCATCCAACCTCTGGTCCTTGAGACTTGAGCCAGTGGCCTGCCGTACTGCCTGCTAATCCTGGGAGTTGGCAGTACCCTACCTATGTCTTACCCGCCAACCTCGGATTCATTTACCTCTGCAGCCAGAGTCTGCTCTCTGAAATGCTGATCATGGGTTCATCAGCTGCTCCACGTGCACAAGTCAAGAGAAGCTTCCAGCCTGACATCGGACCCAAACTTGTCCACCTGCAATACTGTGTGGGATCCATTCTCTTGGTATCTCTCATATATAAATATATATAGATACATTGGTGGATTTTCTTTTCTAGAGAACCCAGCCTAAGACACACACCACATACTTTGCTCTTTTTAAGAGCTCTGAAAATGGGCAAATCTGTTTCCTGAGTTCATAGGCACTCTCAGCATTGGCAGGTATGCATTTCAGTCACCCCTCCCCTCTGATGCATTAACAGCCCTGGACATTCCCAGATGCCAACTACCCTGGCCATGCCTCAGTGCTTCCTGAACAGAAACTATCAGCCCTTCTATCTAGGCCTGATTTTCTGACTTTCATTTATACTGCTACTCCTCGAGCCTGTACACCCAGAGTGTCATCTGGGCAAACTGTTGAATGAAGACAGAAATGGCAGAGAATTGGTTTATTTATTTATTCATTTATTAAAATCTCATTTTATTGGGGGCTCTTACAGCTATTATAACAATCCACACATCCATGATATTAAGCACTTTTATACCATATGTTGCCATCATTATTTTGTAGATATTTATTTTTTATTGAGCCCTTGGGGTCAGTTCCTCTTCCCTCCCCTCTACCCTCCTGGCCCCTTGATAGATTATAAATTAATATTTTCATATCTTACACTGACCACTATCTCTCTTCCCCCAAAGTTTCTGTTGTTTGTCCCCTGTGTGCGGGGAGCGGGGGTGGTTTGGTTATGTGTCGATCATCCCAATCAATTCCCCCTTCCTCGCCTGCTCTCTCCACCTTCTCCCTGCTCTCCTAGTATAGCTACTCCCATTCCTGTTCCTGGATTCCATGTGTCGTGAGTTCTTAGGTCTTTTTTTTTCTGAGTTCAAGTTTAATACAACTACAAAAGATCAATGGGTTTATGCCCCGCTACTAGTACATGATACACATCAGCTGCCCTGCCCAAAACAGCTCAGGGTCATTTTCACTGCGGTGTAGAAAGACGGCCCCTCCCCAGCCCCTACAAAAAAAGCCTATCATATTATCAAATACCATGTTCTCAGTAGAGTCTAAGGCCTTATGTTTGAAACATGAAGAAGAATACAAAAGAGGTTTTGTTTGTTTTTCTCAGGGCTACTCATTGCAGCCTAGCACTGAAATGGTCCAGCGCTCACTTCTGCTTGGTGAAATACTCTCTGCTCTTCTGGATATCAGGCTTGATAGTATCACTGCCAGGCTTCCAACCAGCTGGACACACTTCTCCATGTTCATCCGTGAGCTGGAAGGCCTGAACCAGTCTTAGGGTCTCATCCACAGAGCGGCCAACAGGGAGGTCATTTACAGTGATCTGCCTAAGGATTCCTTGATCATCGATGATGAAGAGGCCCCTAAACGAGATGCCGTCATCCACCTTTAAGACCCCATAGTCCTGATCAATGGTGCGCTTGGGGTCTGATACCAAAGGAATGTTCATAGGCCCTAGGCCTCCTTCTTTCTTGGGTGTGTTGATCCAAGCCAGATGGCAGAAGTGAGAATCCACAGAAGCACCAATCACTTGGCAGTTGAGTTTCTTAAATTCTTCTGCCCTGTCACTGAAAGCAATGATCTCCGTAGGGCACACGAAGGTGCAGTCAAGAGGGTAAAAAAAGAACACTATGTATTTTCCTTTGTAGTCAGTCAGGTTGATATCTTTAAACTGACCATGAGGCATAACAGCTGTAGCTTTGAAGTTGGGGGCAGGGTGCCCAATTTTTGCAGTTCCTGAAGACATCTTGTTAACAGCGGGGGTGCACTGAAGGAGTGAGCACCAGTCTGCAGCCAGAAAGAGAGCGTGGAGTTCTTAGGTCTTATTCATACCTGTGCACATGCTCCGGTCTACCCCACAGTGAAAGGCAGTACTGGGGTCAGGATAGTGAGGGGTGAGGAAGCCTCAAGGAACCAGAGTAGTATTGTGTGTTTCATCGGTGCTTTACTACACTCTGATTGACTCATCCCTTCCCTATGACACCTCTGTGAGGAGATGTCCCATTGTCTGCAGATGGGCTTTGGGTCTCTGCTCTGACCCCCTTCATTCTCAACAACATGGTTTTATTGTTTTGGGTCTTCTGATGTCTGTTAGCCTGTCCCATCGATACCTCATGATCGCACAGGCTGGTGTGCTTCTTCCATGTGGGCTTGTTGTTTCTCTGCTAGATGGCCACTTGTTTACCTTCAAGCCTTTAAGACCCCACACACTATATCTTTTAATAGCTGGGCACCATCAGCTTTCTTCACCACATTTGCT
>NW_022103945.1:32427-35922 GCF_000313985.2 Echinops telfairi
TGGAAGAAGCACACCAGCCTGTGTGATTAGGAGGTGTCAAAGGGATCAGATATCAGGCATCAAAGAACAAAAAATCATATCATTGTGAATGAGGGTGAGTGCGGAGTGGTGACCCAAAGCCCATCTGTAGGCAACTGGACATACCCAGGGTCTTGGGGAGGAGACGAACCAGTCAGGGTGCAGTGTAGCAACAATGAAACCTATAACTTTCCTGTAGTTCCTAAATGGTTCCTTCCCCACCCACCCTCACTATCATGATCCCAATTCTACCTTACAAATCTGGCTAGAGCAGAGGATGTACACTGGTACAGATAGGAACTGGAAACACAGAGAATCCAGGACGGATGATCCCTTCAGGACCAATGGTGAGAGTGGTGATACCGGGAGGGTGGAGGGAGGGTGGGGTAGAGAAGGGGAACTGATTACAGGGATCCAAATATAACCTCCTCTCTGGGGGACAGACAACAGAGAAGTGGGTGAAAGGAGACATCGAACAGTGTAAGATATGACAAAATAATAATTTATAAATTATCAAGGGTTCATGAGGGAGGAAGGTGGAAAAATGAGGAGCTGATACCAAGGGCTCAAGCAGAACACAAATGTTTTGAGAATGATGAAGGAAACAAATGTACAAATGTGCCTGACACAGTGGATGTATGTATGGATTGTCATAAGAGTGTATGAGGCCCCAATAAAATGATTTTTTTTAAAAGAACAAAGTGTTCTTCCTTTGAGGGAGAGCTTGAGCAGAGGCCCTAAGTCTGTCCACAACCTCAGTGTATTGCCATATAAATATACGTAAATGGGCCAATACCTCTATTTTATGAATTAATGTATTAACATATGTACACACCTATGCTTATACCGCTATCCATAGCTTTGCTTCCTAGATTGTTCCGGTTTCCTATTACCTTCCTCCTGCCCCACCATCATGCTCACCCTTCTTCCGCCTCTTAATAATTCCTCCCAGCAAGATTGCTGTTGCTCCAACACCCTCAGGATCTCTATATCCTCCTTGTTGTTGATTTTAATTCCTTAGTTTTCCCATCTCTGGCATTGTTTGCTCACCTCTCCCTTCCCCCGCCACGTCCTCCCCCTCAGTTCCTTGGGAACATTCGAACCCATTGCTTTCTCCTCAGGCATGCTTCCCATTTCTAACTTATATAGGTAGAAGAACCAACAATAACATAGACAATACAAATAGAAACCAAAAATTTGAATAAAAAGAGAAACAAAAATGAAATTAAAAAAAATATATATATATATATAAAGAAAAATAGTAATAACTAGCAAAAACATAAAACCCAAGAAAGCATAGATAATTCCAGGTCTAATTTATACAGTGATTTCTTCTATGCTGTATGTTTAGTCTATTGATTAATTTCTAAATATTAAATTTTTCTATTTACCTCTGTGGAGAAGTAAAATTTCTTGATATGGCTCTTCAATCTATAATCCCTTTTGGGATGTATTGAAAATTCTAACCTCTATGCCTATGGTTACAGGCATTTTGGAGAGAGTTCTCTGTTATGCTAATGGACAAGACTAAAATGAGATGTATTCTTGGTTTCTCCTGTACTAGAAAAGAGCCCTAGTGGTGTATAGGTTGCATATTGGGCTGCTAGCCTCAAGGCCAGCAGTTCAAACCACCAGCCACTCTGTGGGAGAAAGGTGAAGCTTTCCACTCCTATAATGAATTAGACTCTCAGGGGGCAGTTCTACCCTGTCCTATAGAGTTGCTATGAGTTAGAATAGACTCAATGGCAGTGAGGTTTTTTTTTAACCTTACTAGATTATGTGAGCCAAGTCTACCCTTTGTTCCCTTCTGGGTAGGGTCTGCTGAAAGACAAGATCCACACCTCCATCAAAGCCACTCCTCTATGTATAACAGAGCTATCTCAGAAGCAGGAAGACAAAGCATCCCAGGACCACCAGGAAAGAAAAGCCACCCATCAAGCATCTGTAAACTATCTAAAATGGCATAGGCTGAGATCAGAGGCACCAGAGCTTGTGGTGCAGAGACCATGTGATCGAGCAAAGGAGCCAGGCTGAGATCAGAAGCCTAGGCAAAAAGACTATGAGGTAGAACAGAGGCGCAGCCCCAAGGCTATGAGCCTGTGAGGTAGAACAGCAGGATGGCTTCCTGGAACACAGAGGTTGAGGCCAAGGGACCACATGGCTGACAGCTGAGGACCAGAGAGGGAGACGTGACTGCTGGATGAGGAAAGGTGCTGCTGTGGACTAGTTGGCTGATCCTGACTGTGGTCCCCTGCTCACTTGCCTAATACACTCCCTTAATTGTGAGTGTCCTCTGTGAGCTCTGTGTGGCCATTGCAGCCTTGTGGGAGGAATGGTTGGTGTCCGAATTTGGTAAAGAAAGATGGAGGCTACATAGAGGTATGTGTGATGTGTTGGGCTGGTGGGGAGTGGGATCTTCTTTCTCCCTGTGTAGCTGGGGGAGGTCAGGTGTGGCCTCCAGTCATCTGCACAACCTCTCAACTTTTATTTAATAGCGTAATTATCCTTATCATGCACAATATTCTTGATAATATCAATCATGTGAAGTTTGTTGAGACGTTCTTTATATCCCAACATATTAGCCAATATGGGAAAATGCTCCACATATGGTTGCGGAATGCAATATTTTGCATACAGTTGGCTTTTGTTATTCACAGTAGTCACGGTGAAGATTAAATGAGTGAATACTAACCCAGCCTCATCCAACTTCAGCTGGGAACATGTGCATTGGGCAATTCAAGTTTTTTACTGCTCTGTGCAACACATGTCTGGGAATGATGGAAGCACCGTATTAATTTAGGGGTTACAAGTAATGCTTAGCAAAAGTTCACAAATACAGATTCTGTGAATAATGAGGATCAACTCCACAACAATCAGGTCAAGTTTGTCAATATTGTTCAAATTTGCCTTATATTTGGCTTTTTTTAAATTAAAAGATCGTTTTATTGGGGGCTCTTACAACTCTTATTACAACTCATGCATCAATTATATCAGGTATATTTTGTATTGTTCTTTTCTAGACATTTACTTTTTATTAAGCTCTTGGTATCAGCTCTTCTTTGTTTCCTCCCTCCCCCAACCCTCGTGGCCCCTTGATAGATTATAAATTATTATTATTTTCATATCTCGCACAAACTGCTGTCTCCCTTCCCCCATGGTTTCTGTTGTTCTTCCCCCTGGAGGGGTGTGTGTGGTTATGTATCGATCATTGCGGTTCCCCTTTCCTCCCATTTCCTCCCCCTTCCCCCTACCCTTCTGGTATCGCTATTCTCATTCCTGTTCCCGAATTCTGTGTCATGATCTATTATCTCTTATCTGTACCTGTGTACATGCTCCGGTCTACTTCAGAGTGAGAAGCAACACTGGGGTCATGATAGTGGGGGCTGAGGAAGCCTCAAGGAACCAGAGGAATATCGTGTCTTCCATCATTGCTTTACTGCACCCTGGTTGACTCATCCCTTCCCTGCAACTCCTCTG
>NW_022103945.1:36022-43656 GCF_000313985.2 Echinops telfairi
ATGTTTTTGTTTGTTTGTTTGCTTGTTTATTATAGATCTTCTGATGCCTAATATCTGGTCTCGATGACACCTCATGATCACACAGGCTGGTGTGCTTCTTCCAGGTGGGCTTAGCTGTTGCTTCACTGATGGATGGCCGCTTGTTTTACTTCAGGCCTTTAAGACCCCAGATGCTATATCTTTTAATAGCCAGGTACCATCCACTTTCTTCACTACATTTGCTTATGCACCCATTTTGTTTTCAGTGATTCTGCAAGGGGTGGGGTTGGGGGTGGGGGATGAGTATCAAAAAATGTCAGTTTGTTAGAACAAAATGTTCATGTATTGAGGGAGGGTATGAGCTGAGACCCAAGGTCTGTCCACAACCTCAATGCATTCCCATATGAATATATGTACCTAGGCCAATACCTCTATTTTTATGGATTAATGTATTTACATATGGACACACCTATGCTTATACCTCTATCCATAACTTTGCTTCCTAGAGCCTTCCTCTGTTTCCTTTTGCCTTCCTCCTGCCCCACCATCACATTCCCTCTACTTCCACCTCTTAGTACCTCCTCTCACCTAAATTGCTCTAACACCCACAGGACCTCTACAACCTCTCCTTATTGTTGGTTTAAGTAGTTCCCTAGTTGTTCCCCTATCTATGGCGTTGTTTGCTGACCACAACCCCCCCCCATCACCTCCCCCCATGACCCTCCGGGGGACCGTTAGCTCTGTTGCTGTTTCCTCGAGCTTGCTTTCCATCTGCCTTATCTTTTAAATAGAATTCATTTTTTAAATTAGAATTATTAATGAGTTAGCATAGCTGTATGCATTAGAACAAACAAAAACTGTTTCAAATACCAAACAAAAAAGGAGAGAAAATAAAACAGACCATTTAATGAGGGGGTTCTCAAACTTTTTAAACAGGGGGCCAGTTCACTGTCCCTCATACCCGTTGGAGGGCCAGAATATAGTCTAAAAAAAAACTATGAACAAATTCCTATGCACATTGCACATATCTTATTTTGAAGTGAAAAAACAAATGGGGCAAAAACACCCGGTGGGCCAGATAAATGACCTCGGCGGGCCGCATGTGGCCGGCGGGCCGTAGTTTGAGGACGCATGATTTAATGAATACACATACACACAGATGTATCAAGAGGCTTCAAAACGTTAGTGAAATTGACCTGGGCTTCTGAGTGCATCCTGGAGACCCAGGACGGGTGCCGTGGAATTCTGGGACACTGAATCCTGGATCTTCAAAGCGCACAGCCTGCTCCAGAGGCTGCATCAGTGAGATCCAATGTGCAAACTCCATTGGGTGAACTGGACTCTACCTCAGACACACATGTAACCTGAGCACTTATGTCAGAAAACGCATGGTGTCTGAGGAAGCAGAAAATAGCTGTACCAAAATTGTTGAACTGCTGGTAAGCAGACAAACATGGTCATGCTACATCAATGCCCTATATTCCACATTAAGATACGTATTATTCTGGAAAAGCTGTAACTGACAGTCTCAGTGACTATTACTGTACATTTTACCTGACAATTAACCCACATTGTATGTGTAAATAGCATCCAGCCACAAAAGGATTAATTCTGTACAAGTGAATAATTCAGGTACTGTGATATGGACTTAGCCTACATTGGCCCATTATCCCTCTCTCAACAGGACTTAAAAAAATTAGTACCAGTATAAGGCAGAGACCATTGTACTCTTGATTATGCTGAATCGAACTTGATACTTGGCCAATTGACCTCTCTATAGACCCGACTTGAATTTGTTCTGGGTGCAAGTATCTCTTACATATTGCATGGCACTGTGCAACAAACCTTGAGGGCATTGTAACCACATGGAAGACCATCCCCAATCAGAGCCAAACTGACCCCCCTCCCCTCTAGAAGTATGTACTACAGAAGACAACACTAAACCTACAGATTGGGGAGAGGGCTGGGCCTGCCACGCCCACACAGAAGCAAACCAAGAAGGAAAAAGAGACAGCAAGGGACTAGACCCCATATTGGCACACCAAGCCCTGAGGATGACAGCCCTGCATGGAGCTGCTAAGGCACAGAGAGGACTGTAGAACCGACAACAGCGCAACACATGATGTCCCCTTGCAGGAGCACACCAGGACAGAGGACAATACTGGGGATACACAGGGGGCGTGAGTCAGGCAGACCACTCCCACAGTGGGACGAACCAAGAAGGGAACATAACAGATCAGCAACGGGAGCAAAGCAAAGCTACAGAGGAGGAACAGTTCCCGGAACCTACCAGGGCCAATGAGGAAATAGTCCTAAAGGTCAGTGGACACATCTGGAACTATGTATGCTTTTTTGTTGTTGTTGTTTTGGTTTTTGCTAGTTATTTATTCCCCCCCTTTTTATTCACACTTTTGTTTTCTTTTTGTTTTGTCTCCATTATTGTTGGTTTGCCTATCTATATAAGATAGGCATGGGAAGCAAGCTCAGGGAAAAAGCAACAGGACAGATGGTTCCTAAGGGACTTTGGAGGAGGAGGCGGGGGAAGGTAGCAGTGAGCAAACAATGCCATAGACTGGGGAACAACTTGGGAATTAAAAGCAACAACCAACAAGGAGGAAATAGATATCCTGGGGGTGTTGGAGCAACAGCAATCTAGTTGAGAAGAATTACTAAGAGGCAGAAGAAGGGCAAAGGTGATGGTGGGGCAGGAGGAAGGTAAAAGAAAACAGAGCAAAGATCTAGGAAGGAAAGCTATGGATACAGGTATAAACATAGGTTTGTACATATGAGTGTCTCTGGATTTGTTTTCTCTAACACACTTGATGCTACCTCACACCCCACTATCATGACTCCAGTCCTGACTTAACTTTGGGCTAGATCTTCACTGCAGGCTAGACCAGAGCATGTAAACTGGTACAAATAAGAGTTCATGGCACACGGAATCCAGGTCACAAAACTAGCATTGGAATGGGAGTAGTGAAACCAGGAGGGAAGGGGGAAGGTGGAAAGAAGATGGGAGGAAAGGGGAGGAGAACAAATCGCAATGATGGACACATAACCACACCCCCTTCCCTCAGGGGGATGAACCGAAATCATGGGGGAATGGAGTCAGCATTTGTAATATATGAAAATAATAATAATTTATAATTTACCAAGGGGTCATGAGGTTGGAGAGAACAGGAAAAAAGAGAAGCAAATATCAAGGACTCAAATAGAAAGTAAATGTTTAGAAAATGATGATGGCAACATATGTAAAAATATTTTGATACAATTAATGTGTGGAACGTTATAAGAGCTGTGCAAGGCCCCAATAAAATGATTTTTAAATAAATGATGTACCAATAAAACTCTTGGGGAGGGAATTAATACCAGGGGCTACTCAAAAACAATATTAACAGAAGATCATTATGCCCCAAGGGGAAGGCTGATATGACTCTCTACCATAAAATAACAAAGAGCTTTTGAAAGGGAGCCAAAGGCAGATTTACAAACAAAAATTAAAAATCTGGGAATGGGTTTTGAGCTCACACTAAATTCTAGCTCTAACTTAAGAACAATTAGTTCTTACATCATGGCCCTGCTCAATACTCGCCTTTAGGAAGGGAACACAGAAGATATGGGTGCTATAGCAAAATGTGGTGAAGAAATTACATGGTGCCGGGCTATCAGATAAAATAGTGTCTGGGGTCTTAAAGGCTTCTTTCCAAACAAGCAGCCATCTAAGAGAGAGGTCAACTAAGTCCACATGGAAAAAGCACACCATCATCAGTTACTGAAGAATTGTAAATCATATAATCCAAAATCCAAGGAGGGATTGGTATCAGAGACTAAATTGTGAGAATCCGGTTTGCAGAAGGCTATCAATGACAGTAGAGCCGAACATACATTTGTGGGACCTACATAGGAAAGAAGTTTCCGGTGATCTCCCTCTATCCCTAATAGAGGGATGGGAGGAAAGTGGTTACTAAATAGAGAGGATGAACCTGATTTGAGTGGTTAAAATCATATCAGTTGGTTCCCCCTCTGATACACGCTGGGCCTGATCTGGTTTTCAACATTTTCTGTACTTTTGGTTTGTCTGGGGTTTTTTGTCCATATTAGTGTTTATTTCAAATGTGTTATGTCATTGGGGGGTCACCCTCTTTATTTTGTGTTATATATTTTTCTGTTTTTCAGTGTATGAAACTCAGGATTGATGAACCTATTGGGACAGCAAGTAGGATAAAGTAGGATAAGGATGTATTAATTCCAAATTTGAAATAACTAAATAAGATTTAAAAAGAAGTTAGTGGACAAAATTCCATTAAAAGATAATGGCATTGTTTCATGAAATCTTTGAAGCTCCCTTGTATATAATTTTTATTTGAATTCATCAATGAGCCTCACCTATTTTTTTAGATTGCCTATTGAACTGGAATCTAACACTGTGCTTTATCAAGAGTTATACCTAAAACAAAGAAACAGGTTAAAATTTTAAAACCAAAAAAAAATATGTCACATGATTGCAAATTTTAAAAAAGTATAAGTTACAATATTGAAATTTAAATGTGAAGAATTGAGACCAAAAGGGTTTAAAAGAGACAAAAATGTACACTTGATAATACTAAAGGCAAGATTTCACAAGTATGATGTGTTTTTAATATTCACGCTAACACTCAAGAAAAAAGGGAAGTGCAAAGAGAAATATTAATGGGTTTAATACTTTTTAATACTTTTAACACACTTTTCCAATACTGTTATATACTTTTTAATACTTTTAACACACTTTCCCAATTCGAGGATGACAAAAATATTCTAAAAACCAAACTATGCCATTAAGTCAATCCCAAATCATAGTGACTCTATAGGACAAAGTAGACCTGCCCCTGTGGGTTTCTAAGGCTATAAACATTTATGGGAGTGGAAAGCCTCATCTTTCCCTGAAGGCAAGGTTTTTTTGTCCCCACTCCTTTCATCCTGTTTCCTCCCCATCCCTAGCCTCTTCATACTCATCAGTCTTGTCTATTAGTGTATAAACCGTTTCTTTTTTGTTTTTCCTTTTAACAATGGTGTTATTAAATACTTATCTTTGTAAGATTAACTGAGTTTGCTAAGCATGTTTGCTAGTTTTGTCTACATCTTGTGGTGTTTAAGAGAGTTGAGTAGTCATAGTTTTTTATTGATGCATAAAATTCCATAGTATGAATGTACCAGAACTTGTTTATATTTGGGGGTTTGGGTTGTTGTCATGTGTTTGCTACTGTGGAAATTGTTGCAAGATACATAAGTGTACATCACTAAAGACAAAATGAGTGCATAAGCAAATGTGAAGAAAACTGGTGGTGCCCAGCTATCAAAAGATATAGCATATGGGGTCTTAAAGACTTATAGTTAAGCAAATGGCCATCTAGCAGAGAAGCAATGAAGCCCACATGGAAGAATCACACCTGCCTGTGTGATCATGAAGTGTTGATGAGAAGAGGCATCAGAAGTTCAAAAACAAGCAACCAAATCAATATGAAGGAGCGTGGATGTAGTGGAGACCCCAAACCCACGTGTAATATAACTAGTTCTTTATATTTCTACATAACTATCCTCTAGCTCTTTATATTTCCTCCCCTTACTAGTATGATTTTCATTTACTTTGACTCATTAATCGTGTTATGTTTGCATATGTTCATTTGTACATTTAAGACCATTCGGTACATGAAAGCCAAGATAGATAACAGGAGTAATGGTTCCCTGAGCACAGGAAGAGGAGGGGCAGAGGGGAATAGGGAGTTGATAGCATTGATGACTGTATAACGCAACTTGATGAGATCCAACAAAAAAATTGTATGTGAATGGATAGATTAGATCATGTATGATATGTTTTAAAAAAACTATTACAGGGAAAAAATAAGGGTTTCTGGAGGTAAGGTGGGGGAAGGAGGAGATAAAGGGAGCTGATATCAAGGAGTTCAAGAAGAAAGAAATGCTTTGAAACTTCTTGATGTCATTGAACTATGGAATGCTATGATCTTTATAATATCTCCCAATTAAATGATTAATTAAAATTAAAAAACACATAGGTGTGCATGTCTTTTCTGGTTGTATTCTTAATTTCTTTTTTTAATCATTTTATTAGGGGCTCGTACAACTCTTATCACAATCCATACATACATCAGTTGTGTAAAGCAAATTTGTACATTCATTGCCCTCATCCACAGCCCAAAAAACATTTGCTCTCCACCTACGCCCCTGGTGGATTGTAATTTCTTTAGAGTATATATCCAGTAGAGAGATTGGTGGATCATAAGGTATTTGTATTTATATTTGCTTGAGGAAATGCCATATTGATTTCCATAGTGGTTGTACAATTCTATAGACCTGCCAACAATGGTAAAAGCATTCCTATCTCTCCACATCCTCTCTAGCATTTTTTATTTTCTGTCTTATTGAATTTTTCCGGAAGTGTCTGTGTGAGGTGATATCTCATGCTGTTTTAATTTGTATTTCTCATGTTGTTAATGAACTTTAACCTTCTTCATATGGTTGTTGGCTGCCTGTATGTTGTGTTTGGTAAATTGTCTACTCATGTCTTGGTGCCAATTTTTTTATTAGGTTATTTGTATTTTTCTTGTTAAGGTGTTATAGTTTTCTATAGATCTTGGAGATTATCCGTTTATTTGATGTATTATTGCCGAATATTTTTTCACGATCTGTGGGTTCTCTGCTAACTCTCTTTATGAAGTTATTTATTGTGCATAAACATGGTTACATGACATGTAACCCATTACATCACCAGGGTTCCTTCAAGAATGATAGGTGTACAAGACATTTAGTAAACAACACAATCCAAAGAAAGTATATTACAGGCAGACGTATTGAACTCCGAAGCTTATCTGAGAGTGTACCTGTGATGATGGCATCTAACCTCTAAACATTCTCTAAATTCAGGAGACGGAAAGAGCATCACCATCATCAGTAGCACCCAATTCCTATGAGTCAGAGTTCAGATAAACCTCAGCCGTACAAACTTCTTTTTTTTTCTCCCACCAATTCTGATACTAACCATCGCTTAGCAGGGGTCCTCAAACTTTTTAAACAGGGGGCCAGTTCACTGTCCCTCAGACCCGTTGGAGGGACGGACTATAGTTTTTGAAAAAGAAACTATAAACAAATTCCTATGCACACTGCACATATCTTATTTTGAAGTAAAAAAACAAACTGGGCAAAAACATCCAGCGGGCTGGATAAATGTCCTCGGTGGGCTGCACGTGGCCCGTGGGCCGTAGTTTGAGGACGCCTGCCTTACAGTTTCTCTCACTGCCATCAACTTGATGCTGACTCAGAGTGGCCCTATTGGATAGGGCAGAACAGTTCCTATGGGTTTCCAAGAGTGTAACTTCATATGGGATTAGAACTAACTACAAGCTTTTCTTTCCTGTTGTTGTGTTCTGCTTTGTTTTTTCTTCATTCGCTTGTTGGTGTTTGTGTTGTTGCTGTTTTGTTTTATTTTGTTGCTTGGTTTTGCTCTGTCTTGTTTTTGTGCATATTATTATCTCCGCAGGTCTGTCTAAATAAGATAGGCTGGATGAACAATCTGAAGGAGAAAACAATGGGACTGACAGTTACGAGGGGGACATTGGAGAGGGGGAGGTGGGGGGAAAGGAAGTGGTGTTAACAAACCCAGG
>NW_022103945.1:44305-47694 GCF_000313985.2 Echinops telfairi
GGGGGTGTGCAGAGTAGAGACCCAAAGCCCATCTGTAGGCAATTGGACATCCCCTTACAGAAGGGTCGCGGGAAGGAGACAAGCCAGTCAAGGTGCAGTGTAGTAACGATGAAACATACAACTTTCCTCTAGTTTCTAAATGCTTCCCAGTCTCATGATCCCGATTCTACCTTACAAATCTGGCTGGACCAGAGGATGTACACTGGTACAGATAGGAAGTGGAAACACAGGGAGACATCGGACAGTGCAAGATTTCACAAAATAATAATTTTCTTTTACACAAAATAATAATTTATAAATTATCAAGGGTTCAAGAGGGAGGGGGTGGTGGGGAGGGAGAGGAAAAAATGAGGAGCTGATGCCAGGGGCTTAAGTGGAGAGCAAATGTTTTGAGAATGATGAGGCCAATGCATGTACAAATGTGCTTTACACAATTGATGTAAGTATGGATTGTGATAAACGTTGTATGAGCCCCTAATAAAATGATTTTTAAAAAAGAAAAACTCATCTTTCTCGCTCCCTCGGAGCAGCTGGTGATTTCAAACTGCTGATCTTACAGTTAGCAACCTAATATGTAACCACTATCCCACCAAGGATCCCTTGCACAGCACTACCTATTTCCTTGACAGGTTAAATAAGTCATCACAATGGCCACATAGAACTCACAGACAATTCTCACAGTTATAGAGTGTATTAGGGAAGTTACCAGATCACAATTCACGATCAGAAACACTCTGCAATCAGTCCAGCCTCCTCTCAGCTGTACTCACAAGCATGCCTCTTGGCCCCTCATCCTGGCCTCCCTTCACCCTGCTAAGACAAGCATTACAAAGTTCTTTACATTCTGTCAGAAGCACTTCTCTCCTCCAGCAAGCCTCCTTCCTCCAAGGCACTCAGCTTTCTCATTCCATGTGTCAGGAAGCTCACTGTTATGTTGTATGCCAGTTCTACCATTGTTTATCACCATCTCTGATGTCACAGCTTGCTTTCTCCTGGGTTGAGGAAATTCAGGTCAGAGATCCGGAGAAAAAAGGCATGCTTTTGGCTCTTTTTTCTTGATGGTAGTGAAATCCCTCTTTCCACCTTTAGGATGGCTCATTTTAAACCTAGTGGGATTGAGATGCTATCAACTAATATAGCCCTCCAAGCATAATTCCTTATGCAATGCATTATAATTCTGGATTCTACGCTTGTGGCTATTTGGGAGGGAGTTCTCTGCTATACTAATGGACAGAATTGTCATATGTTGTTAGATGCCATCAAGGGCCACAAGGAAGATCTCTGATGAGGCCACTGAAACCAGAAACACCAGAAACTGTGGCTCTGAGGTTCAGAGGTACAGCACTGAGACTATGGGACTGAGACAGAGCGACAGACTGCCTGGCTTTCTGACCCAAAGAGGTAGAAGCCAAGGGACCACTTGGTTGAGAGGCTGAGCACTAGAGATTTGTCTGTTGGCTCTGGGCCAGTGAATGCATCCTGATTGTTTAGTGATCTTGATTTGTAGCAACCCATTTACTCCCTAATAAACTCACTTAATCCTGAGTATTGTCTATGAGTTCTGTGTGTGTGGCCACTGCAATAAACATTAGAACTTAGACACTTGGGTCCACAATTAAGTTCATGGAAGCAGCAGTCAAGAAATCAAATGATGCATTTCATGAAGCAAATCAGCTTTACAAGACCTCCTTCAAGTGTTATGAAAAGCAAATGTGTTACTTCGAGGATTAAGGTATGCATGACTCAAGCCCTGGTTTTTTAAGCACCTCATATCCAAGTGAAAGTTGAATATTAGATATGAAAGAATGGAGAAAAATCAATGTGTTGGAACTGTGGTGTTGGCAAAGAATATTGAAAGTACCATGGATTATGAAAAGAACAAACAGATCTGTCTCGGACGAAGTATAGTGAGAATGCTCCTTAGATCAGTGGTTCTCAACCTTCCTAATGCTGCGACCCTTTAATATAGTTACTCATGTTGTGGTGACCTTCAACCATAAAATTATTTTCATTGCTACTTCATAAGTGCAATTTTGCTACTGTTATGAATTGGATGACCCCTGTGAAAGGGTCGTTCAACCCCAAAAGGGGTCACAACCCACAGGTTGAGAACCTCTGCCTTAGAGGGAAGGATGGCGAGACTATCTTATGTACTTTGGACATGTTATCAGGAGAGACTAGTCCCCAGAGAAGAACATCATGCTTAGTAAAAAGGCAGGACAGATGTCCAGGAAGAAGACAAAGCCCCACCCTCTGGGGCAATCCCCTGAGAGGGAAGCCACAGGAGGATAAAGTAGTAGGCCAATTTCACAGTGAAATTAGCTGTAGGCAATTCGAAGAAGCATTCCTACAAGTCTCCCAGAGAGAGTCAGTGCTCTTCAACTCCCTGGAAAATGGCACCTGGCTCCTCTAAAACAACACAACAACACAAACAGCCATCAGCCCCAACAGACTCAATGAAACAACAGGAGAAACAAAAGCCAAAGGCAGAAGTTGTCCTGAACATAACGACATGCATAAAAGAAGCAGACATTGAGCTGCCACAGAAAGAAATTTTCAGAATGCTGCTTGGAGTCACACAGGATATGAGGGAAGCAATACAGAAAAAGGATGAAATGATAGAGGAGATAAAAGTCCGTACACCAAAGGGAAATACTACAAGTTTTCTTTCCTGTTGTTGTGTTTTGTTTTGTTTTGTTCCCGTCAATCACTTGTTGGTGTTTGTGTTGCTGCTGTTTTGTTTTATTTTGTTGCTTGGTTTTGCTCTGTCTTGTTTTTGCGCATATTATTATCTCCGCAGGTCTGTCTAAATAAGCTAGGCTGCATGAACAACCTGGAGGAGAAAACAACGCGGCTGACAGTTCCAGGGGGACATGGGAGAGGAGGAGGTAGTGGTAACAAACCCAGGGACAAGGGAACAACAAGTGATCCAAATCGGTGCTGAGGATGGTGTAGGAGGCCTGCTATGGTGTGATCAAGGGTAATTACAAGCAAGAGGAATTACTGAAACCAAAATGAAGACTGAGCATGATAGTGGGACAAGAGGAAAGTAAAATGAAATAGAGAAAAGAGCTAGGAGGCAAAGGGCATTTATAGAGGCCTAAATAAAGGCATGTACATATGTATATATATTTATATATGAGGATTGGGAAATAGATCTATGTGTGTATATTTATAGGTTTAATATTAAGGTAACAGATGGACATTGGGCCTCCACTCAAGTACCCCTCAATGCAAGAATACTTTGTTCTATTAAATTGGCATTCCATGATGCTCACCTTCCTGACATGATCGCTGAAGACAAAGAAGGTGCATAAGCAAATGTGATGAAGAAAGCTGACGGTGCCCGGAAACGATACAGCATCTAGGGTCTTCAAGACGTGAAGGTA
>NW_022103945.1:48342-55328 GCF_000313985.2 Echinops telfairi
GTGGTGTGAGTGGCGATACTGGGAGGATGGAGGGAGGGTGGGTTGGAAAGGGGGAGCCAATTACAAGGGTCTACATATAACCTCCTCCCTGGGGGATGGACAATGGAAGAGTGGGTGAGGAGAGACGTTGGAAGGCTTAAGATATGACAAATTAATAATTTATAAATTATCAAGGGTTCATGAGGGAGTGGGGAACGAGGAGGGAGGGGAAAAATGAGAAGCTGATGCCTGGGGCTTGGGTGGAGATCAAATGTTTTGAGAATGATGAGGGCAATGAATGTACAAATTGTGGATTGTGATAAAGAGGAAGGCCCTTGATGAGAATGACTGATACAGTGGCTACAACAATGGGCTCAAATATAGCAACGATTATAAGAATGGTGCAGGACTGAGCAGTTGAACATAGGGTCGGTATGAGTCAGAACTGACTTGACAGCACTTAACAAGTGAAAAATAGTATGGTTTGAGGCAATGCAAAACAAACAAACAAACAAAAAACACCCCCACCAAACTCACTGCCATTGAGTCATTTCTAACTCATAGCGACCCTATAGAGCAGAAAGGAACTACCCCTGTGAGTTTCCTAGACTGCAAGACAAGGATGAAAATGTATCGATCCCCATGTTAGGGTTCCATACAACTTACCTGCATGGTCCCACTCGCACTCCCACTAGGGCATCATTGTTAGGTGCCATTGAGTTGTTTATGACCCATACCGACATTGCATACAACCAAACGAAACACTGCACAGTTCTGCATCATCCTTACAATTGTTCCTGTACCTGAGCCCATTGTTGCAGCCATGATGTCAATCCATCTCTATTATCACTCCTGACAATATTATCTCTCCTGACAATATGTCCAACGTATGTAAGAAAAAACTCTGGCCGTTCTTCTAAGACAGAGCGGTTTGTCCTTTCAGCAGTCCATGGTACTTTCAATACTCTTCTCCAGCACCACAATTCAAACGCATTGATTCTTCTTCAATCTTCCTTTTTCAACGTCCAATTTTCACATTCATGTGAGACAAGTGAAAATACCATGGTTTGGGTGAGGCGTACCTTAGTCCTCAAAGTAACATCTTCCTTTTCAATACTCTAAAAATGTAAATTGCCACTCCTACTCGAAGCAGCCAAGGCACAGAGAGGACCAAAGGGCTGGCCCCATCATGAGACACGATGTCCCCTCACTGACCCACAGCACTGCAGGGGACAGCACTGAAGACACAGTGTGGGAATTGTGCCCGGTCTGACCCCTTACTCCCCCCCACACACACACACAACAGGTATAACAGAGCATCAAGGGGAGCAAAGCAATGAAGTCACCGAGGAATCCCAAAAATATACTTGAGACTTGGAGGGCAGGGGTTGGCACCTCATCAGACTTGATCGGAAAACATACTTAAGGGTTTGCAGACAGACTTGGAACAATTTATAGGCCCTTTTCTCCTCTTCCTCCTCCTCCTTCTGTCTATTTATATAAGATAGGCAAGATAAACAATCCCGAGGATAAAACAATGGGACCAACTGTTCCAGGGGGGAAGGAGAGAGGCGAGGGTAAGGAAGGGGGGAGTGAACAAACCCAGAGACAAGGGAACAAACAAGAGTTCTAAAATCGATGGCATGGAGGGTGTAGAATGTCTAGTGGGGTTTGATCAAATGCAATGTAGCCAAGAAGAATTACTGAGAGTCAAATGAAGGTTGAATGTGATAGTGGGATGGGAGAAACGTATAAGGAAATGGAAAGAACTAGGAGGCAAAAGGCAAAATAGGGGCATTACATATGTGAACACTTTGTTCTAATAACCTGGCATTCTGTGATGCTCACCTCCCTGACACAATTGCTGAAGTCAAAATCAGTGCACAATCAAATGTGGTGAAGAAAGTTGATGATGCCCGGCTATTAGAAGATACAGCTTCTGGGGGTCTTAAAGGCTTGAAGATCAACAAGTGACCATCTAGCAGAGAAGCAACAAAGCCCATATGGAAGAAGCACACCAGCCTGTGTGATCATGAGATGTCGATGGGATCAGGTGTCATGCATTACAAACTCAAAACAAACAATCATATCGATGCGAATTAGGGGGTCGGAGTGGAAACCCAAAGACCATCCTGCAGACAATTGGACATCCCCTCACAGAAAGGTCACAAGGAAGGGATGAGTCAGTCAGTGTGTAGTTTAGCACTGGCAAAACACACAGCATTCCTCTAATTCTTTAATGCTTCCTCCCCCTCCCACTATCATGACCCCAGTTCTACCTTACAAATCCGGTTAGACGGGAGGGTGTGCACTGGTACAGATAAGAGCTCTCGGCACAAGGAATCCAGGGCAGATAAACCCCTCAGGAACAATAATAGGAGTAGTAATACCAGGACAGTAGGGGGAAGGTGGGGGGAAATGGGGGAGAAAGAGGGATCCTATTGCAATGATTGATATATACCCCCCCAAGGGGTGAACAACAGAAACGTGGATGAAGGGAGGCAGCAGATGGTGTTAGATATAAGAATAATAATAATTTACAATTTAGCAAGGGTTCACGAGGATGGGAGGGTGGGGGAGGGAAGGAAAAAAGAGGAGCTGATAGCAAAGGTTTATGTAGAAATAAAATGCAAAAAAAGGAAAATGAAAGAAAATATTTTTTAAATGATGATGACAACATATGTATAAATGTGCTTGATACAATTGATGTATGGATTGTTATAAGAGCTGTGAGAGCCCCCAATAAAAATTTATAAATAAATAAAATTAAAATGTTCTTTGCAGTAGATTTACCTAATGAAACATGTCTTTTGGTTTCTGGACGGCTGTTTCCAAGAGCATTGGTTGTGGATCCAAGCAAGACAAAAATTCTTGACAACTTCAACCGTTTCTCCATTTATCATGGTGTTACCTATTGGTCCAGTTGTGAGGACTTTGGTTTTCTTGACATTGAGTTGTAATATATACTGAAGGCTGCACTCCTTGATCTTCAGCAGCATGTATTTCAAGTCCTTTTCATTTTCAGTAGGCAAGGTTGTGTCTTCTGCATATGCAAGTTTTTTACAAGCCATCCACCAATCCTGATGCCACATTCTTCTTCATATAAGCCAGTTTCTCTGATAATTTGCTCAGCATACAGATTGAACAAATATAATAAAATGATACAACCCTGACACACAATTTTCCTGACTTTTAAATCATGCAGTATTCCCTTGTTGTGTTTACACACTTGCCTCTTGATCCATGTACACATTCCACATGAACACCATGAAATGTTCTGGAATTACCATTCTTCTCAGGGTTATCCATAGTTTATTATGGTCTACATAGTCAAATGCTTTTGCATAGTCAATGAAGCACAAGCAAACATCTTTTGGGTATTCTCTGCTTTGAGTCAAGATCCATCTGATATCAGTAATGATATCCCTTATCCCACATCCCCTTCTGAATCTGGCCTGAACTTCTGGCAGTTCCTTGTCAATGTACTGCTGCAATTGTTGGAAGATTCTTCAGCAAAATTGTACTTGTGTGTGATATTATCCTAAATCATAACACTGTTGGGTCAAGCCAAAAGGTGCAATATTGAAAGATTTTATGGGCAAATGATGAATGATGCAGGAATCATCAAATGAAGATGGAATGTACAGAATCACTGTATCAAAAAGAACTAATTGACAGTCCACCATTTCAGGAAGTAGCATATTAACAAGAACCAAAGGTACTGAAGAAAGAAGTTCTAGTGGCATGGAATGCATTAGCCAAAAGCAAGGCCCCAAGAATGGATGGAATGTCTATTGAAATGTTTCAGCAAACCAAAGAAGCACTGAAAGCACTCACTTGTCTATGTCAGGAAATTTGCAACACAGCTACTTGGCAACCTGACTGGAAGAGATCCATATTTGTGCCACCAAGGTGTCATGTCCTTTATTTACATTAGTAGCCATCCAATCCCTTTGGTAGGTTACAAACACTTCATATTCATATAGTCCTATCCAGGTATTAGGTAGGAAGTACAAAGACTATGCCTTGAAGAACAAAGAGCCCTGGTGGCATAGTGGTTATGAGTTGGGCATAACTGCAAGGTCAGCAGTTTAAACTCACCAGCCATACCACAGGAAAAAGACAAGGCTTCCATAAAGAATTAGAGTCTTGGAAACTCACAGGGGCAGTTCTACACTATCCTATTAGGATACAATGAGTCAGAAACAACTGGATGGTTTGATTTCTTTCAGGAGAATACCTCCAAGGGCCAGAGTAAATAATTCATAGCACTGTTAACACCTACATTTCAGATGAGCATGTAACATCTGTGAAAATTTCAGTTGAGTATATAACATTTGTAAATATTTACTGTATCTGAAGCTGTTAAGTAATCTGGGGAGATAATGAAAGTATAGTTTAGCATTGCAGAATTTGTTGACAATAATAATAATGAAAATACAACATATTAGAATTTCCGTTTAGAGAAGTGGTGAGAAGAAATAGTACAGCATTTAATATAAACAATAATAAAATTAAAATAAATTACTTGAATATTCAATTCAAATGTATGATAAGAAATACAAGGTAACTAAAGAAGGCAATTTGTCGTTCTGACATACTGTGGTCGTTTGCTTGCTGCTGTGATGCTGGAAGGTGTGCCACCAGTATTTCAAATACCAGCAAGGTTACCAGGTGAACAAGCTTCAGAGAGCTATCAGACCAAAAATATACTTTGAATAAGGAAGAGGCAATCTACTTCTGAGGAATTCACCACTGAGAACCTTAGGAGTAACAGCAGAGCATTATCTGATACAGCGCCAGATGATGTCTCTCGAGTTGGAAGGCACTCAGAATACAACTGGGAAGAGATTCTTCCATAAAGTAGAGTCAACCTTATTGACATGGATGGAGCAAACCTTCATTTGCTGATGAAGCATCACGTAAAATGAGAATAAAACACTGCAAATACTCATTAATAATTGGAAGATATGTACAAAATATGAATTTAGGAAAATCCGAAGGTGTCAAAAATGAAATGGGGAAAAAATGAATGAAATGCATAAACATCGATATCCTAGGTATTAGTGTGCCCAAATGGACTGCTATTAGCCATTTGGGGATAATCATGTGATTTACTATAACCAAACCAAACTCACTGCTGACGCATAGCGCCCCTATAGGACTAGATAGAACTGCCCCTGTGGGTTTCTGAGACTGTAACTCTTTACAGGAGCAAAAAGCCCAGTCTTTCTCCCAATGAGTGGCCGTTACATTCAAACTGTTGATCTTGCAGTTAACAACCCAACACGTAACCACTTCACCACCAGGCCTCCTCTGATAAATTGAAAAGGGACAACATCACATTCATCCTCAAAAAGAACATTTCCAGATCCATCTTGCCTCACAATGCTGTCTATAATAGGAAAATACCCCTACACCTACACAGAAGACCAGTTAATGCATCTATTATTCAGATTTATACATCAACCACTAATGTTATGGATGAAGAAATTGAAGAATTCTACCAAGATCTGCAGTCTGAAATTGATCAAACATGCCATCAAGATGCATTGGTCATTATAGGTGACTGGAAGGCAAAAGTTGGAAACAAAGATGAAGGGTCAGTAGTTGCAAAATACGACCTTCAAGATAGAAATGAAGCTGGGGTTTGCATGAGAAAATTTCAAAAGACCAACAACTTGTTCATTACAAATGCCTTTTACCAGTTCCTAGAAATGGATAGCATGCTTGGTGAAAACGAGAAAACCCTAAAAATATAGATTGGCACAGTGGTTACAATGGGCTCAAACATAACAGCAATTGAATGGATGGTACAGAACCAGGTAGTGTTTTTTTTCTGTCGCACATATAGCTGTTATGAGTTGGAATTGAGTCCCAGTAACTAACAACAAAAGAAGGCTGAGAAAAAAAGAATCTTTAAAGTATAAATAGAAGTGAAAACTACAGGAAAGCCAATAAGAAATGTAAAGTGTAATTTATGTGGAAGTCAGGAAAATCAGCAAATCACTGGAAACAGAAAGCTCACTGTCACTGAGTGGATTACAACTAACAGTGACCTTATCTGTGGGACAGAGTAAAACTGATTCTGTGGGTTTCTGAGGCTATAAATCTTTACAGGAGCAGAAAGTTTCATTTTACTCCTTCAGAGCAGCTGGTAGTTTTGAACTGCTAATCTTGTGGTTAGCAACCTATATCATAAGCCACTACACCACCAGGGCTCCTTTTAAGCAGTGGATATTTTAATCAATAAAATATGGAGAAAGGACAAATGCACATTTAAAATGACAAGGGAGAAATAGTCACCAAAGCACAAGAAATTTGGGAGCCTTTTCTTTTCAGTTGTGGGAAAATTTATATGTATAACAAATATTTGTAATTTCAACTAGTTTTACATAGAAAAAACCCCAGTGATTAATTACTTTAACCAGTTCGAGCTAGAGAAATCATTCTACATGTAGATATCTCCATCATGCTTCCTGTTTTTGATTCAGGAGGTCTTGGCTTGGTCCAGAAAGCTGTGATTTTGATAAGTACCCCCTGATGAATGTGGGAAAACCCTGACACACACAGCTGGCATTAATACTCAATGCCTACCGCACAGAGCTCTACTGTCTCTGAAGTGTTTCTGTTAACATAATGACTCAAAGGAACACTGGTCTCTCATTCCCACCTGAGAGCACAGGTGGCTTTCCCACATGGAATCATGCTTAAACGTCACAATATTCCTCAGGAGTTGGAAGGACTTGGTATTCTAGTCACATTGTGGAGAACAGCCTGGTGGGCATGTAGTGAGTTACCTCGAGAGTCCCCTTGCTGGGGCCCTGATCTGGTCCTTTTTTCTCCAGTCATCTGTTGGAGCAGCCTCAACCTCTAACTTGGTTCTTCATGCGTTCCCGTTTCGGAGTTCTGAATCCAGTCCTTTGCTGATGTTGCACTAGGAGGGAAAGTAAGAGGATAAAGAGCACGTGAAATAGAAAAGTCAGAAGAGGAAATAGAACTATCTC
>NW_022103945.1:55428-60358 GCF_000313985.2 Echinops telfairi
CCTTGTTTCTCAAAGCACTCCCAGGATACCCTGGGAGCAGGACTCCGCGCTATCTCTCTCCCTGACCACAGAGCAAGCAAAGTCCGAAAGGGGCAACTCTGCCCTTGACCCCCATCCCGCGCGCGTATACACACACAGGCGGCAAAAGCGCCCAATCCCTCTGCTGGTCTGCAAATACCTGAAGGCAGGAGCCTGGCCCTCCTGGCTGGTCACCTTAGTTCCAAAATAAGAGTCTTAAAAAAAAAAAGTCTTCAGGGTCGCCATCCTGACATCAGGTTTCTATGGCAACCGCGGATTGCTGGCAAAACACCGGAAAAGCCCCACAAAAGCATGGTCCTTGCGCCTCACTGTCCTTTGCTGAAAGCAGGATATCTGTGCTAGTCAGACCTCCCCTGGACTCAAACTCACTACCATCGATCGAATAGATTCCGACGCATAGTGACCCCAAACCCTGTGGGTTTCCGAGGCGGTAAATCTTTACGTAAGGTAAGTAGAAAGCCTCATCTTTCTCCCATGGAGTGGCTAGTGGTTTTGAACAGTAGACCTTGTGTTTCCAACTCAAACTCACTACCATTGAGTCAATGCTGACTCATAGCGACCCCGCTGTGGGTTTCTGAGATTTTAACAGCGGAAGTAGAAAGCCCAGTCTTTCTCCCACAGAACAGGGCTCAAGTGACCTCCTGGTTAGCAGCCAGGCAACAAGACTGTGAACTAAGCAGCCTGGTGGCATGCAAATTGAGCTGCTAACTACAAGGTCAGTTGTTTGAACTCACCAGTAGGTGTTAACAGTCCTATGAATTACTTACTCTGGCCCTTGGAGGTACAGTATTCTCCTGAAAGAAATCAAACCATCAAGTTGTTTCTGACTCATTGTATCCTAATAGGACAGTGTAGCTCTTTATGGAAGCCTTGTCTTTTTGTGGTATGGCTGGTGAGTTTAAACTGCTGACCTTGCAGTTATCAGCCCAACTCATAACCACTATGCCACCAGGGCTCTTTGTTCTTCAAGGCATAGTCTTTGTAATTCCTACCTAATGCCTGGATGGGACTATATGAATATGAAGTGCTTGTAGCCTACCAAAGGGATTGGATGGCTACTAATGTAAATAAGGGGCATGACACCTTGGTGGCACAAATGTGAAGCTTTCTGCTCTGTAAACATCAATTGGGCAGTTCTATCTACTCTGTCCTGTAGGTTCACTATGAGTCCGAATCACCTTCATGGCAGTGGGTTTGGTGAGTAAGACTGGGACCCAGGTGATTGGTGGAAGTCTGCCCAGTTTAGTAGAAGAAATTCCTGTTGTCAGGAATTTTATTTGCTTCATTAAGACACAGAAGGAGAATAGGGAGGTCGGCTAGCTCTCCTGAGGGGGGGCATGTGAAATATCGCACAACATACAAAGCAGTGAACCATCTGTGGCAGGAAGCTAAGAGGCCGTCTACAGTCCTGTGACACAAGGATCCAGGAACTCCTACGAATGCCATTTAAGGAGACTCTGACTGATTTCAGGGAGGCCGGCCTCGGTTAGGAGGCAAAAACCTAGGCGACTGAGTCATACAAAGGTCTGTCTTGTGGAAATTCCTACTTTCATTCCTGATACGCCCTTCCAGGAACTCCTACGAATGCCATTTAAGGAGACTCTGACTGATTTCAGGGAGGCCGGCTTCGGTTAGGAGGCAAAAACCTAGGCGACTGAGTCATACAAAGGTCTGTCTTGTGGAAATTCCTACTTTCATTCCTGATACGCCCTTCAAAGCGGCAGTTCGTTCCTGGCCCGTGTATTTCTAGCCTCGGCACACTCCGTCTCTATCTCAGGAATGACTTCCCGAATGGTGAGTCAGGAAAGGGAAAGGGAAGGAGAAACAGCTGGACTTGCTCAGCCAGGACACTTTCCCTTTGAGACTCTCAGAACCCAGCTGCCCTCACAGGGGGTTCTGTTCAGCCTCTCAGGGGCGGGGCTCACAATGGGCCCATGACTCCCCTCCCCTTTCATGTGTTTCACTGGCTCCCCAACTATTCCTATGATATTGCCCAATGTGCTCGGGTCCTTCCGCCCACGCACTGTCATCTAGCCAATTCTGACTCATAGAGACCCTATAGGACAGAGTAGACTGCCCTTCATGGTTTCAAGGATGGGACTCGTTATCGAAGCAGACCTCATGTTTTTTTTTCCCAGCGAGTGCCTGATGAGCACCTCTCTGGGCCTACAGATGCATCCTTGCTCCGTGACCTGAGCTCTGGATAGAATAAAAATTAGGATAAAAGAACAAGAACAGTGGTGAGAGGAAGAATACACCTTATATCTCCAGGCTAATGGGCTTCCTTTTTTCTGAACCTGAGAAGTGGAGAGGAAACGATAGCTCAATCATTGACTCCTCTGAACATTTATTCAAGTTGCCGATTGTTAAGTCAACAGTTTAAAATCAACGTATAGAAACTGGGAGAAGCGGCCGTGCAGCACATTAACCCAATGCAATGTGTCATTTGATCTCTTGACTGCTGGAAACCATGTGGAGCAGTGCTATTCTGCCCTGCAGGGTCGCAATGGCTCAAGGGGACTCAGTGTCAGTGGGCTTACTGGCCAGGTTACAGATGCCACATTCTGTGGCATTTCGTTTTCAGATTTATGCCTTCAGATGTTCAAAGCAACGCCCAAAGAAGTCATCACCACTTATTGATAAGGAAACGAGCGCAGAGAGCAAAGTACCTACTGAAATAAATGTAGAGACATATCAGATACACACAGAGGCCAACTTAAAACGACTTTCACTGGCCACTTTGGGGGACAAAAAAAGCATCAAATTAAGTACATAATAAAAGCAAATGATAGATGGTAATCCTTGGAGTAAAGCAGGAAGCTGTAAGTCTTTTAGTGTTTCCGATAAAAACACGTAAATGAGATATGACAAAATACCAATTTATAAACTATCAAGGGCTCATGCGGGAGGGGGGAGCGGGGAGGGAGGGGAAAAATGAGGACCTAATGTCGGGGGTTTAAATGGAGAGAATATGTTTTGAGAAACGATGTACAAATGTGCTTTACACAATTGATGTGTGTATGGATTGGGATAACAGTTGTATGAGCCCCTAATAAAATGTTAAAAGAAAAAAAAAACCACGTAAATGAATAGGCAGGTAGCTGCCTCGATGGGGGAGAAGAGAAATTAGTAGCCTAGAGCGGAATGCTGATGAATAAATCAGGAAGGAAGCAATTGGAACAGGAACACCTGACAAGGATCGCATAAGCAATGCATGATGCAGGCAAGAATCCTAAGTGGTGACTCAGTCTGCAGGAAGCCCACAGCAGTCAGCATGGAGACAGCAGCGTCACCAGGGCGAGACCACTGTGGTCTACAGATTGCGGACCACCACTTCTCAAATGGGGAAAGGGGGCGGATTGGCTCTTAGCCCCACCACACCCAGGGCGGGACACCCAGCGCTTAGTCCCCTCTGCTCGATCTGCAACTCCTGAAGGTGGGAGCCGCCCCTCCCGCAAGGGGGGGGCATGCCAGTATAAGGGCCATCACAATAGCTATCCTGTTGTCAGGTTTCTATGGCAACTAGCGGACGCTGGCCTGTCTGAACGTCGGAATCGCCCCTGCACAGGCCTCATCTCTCCCCACCCCCACCCCGCTTCTGCTCCCTGGACACATGTGCCCTTCAGACCCTCACCCTACAGGGCGCTCAAATGAGAGTAATTAGACTGGGACTTAGGCGATCCGAGGAAGTCTGCCCAGTTAAGTAGAAGAAAGCTTGTCCTGCTGTCAGGAATCATTGGACCGCTGAGTGCCAGATCAGCAGTTCAAATCCACCAGCCGCTCCTCAGGAGAAATACTCTCCGATCAAGAGTGCAGTGTGTGAACGTCGCATGGGACAGTTCCACCCTGCGCTATAGGTTCGTTCGCTATGAGTCAGCATCGACCCAATGGCAGTGAGTTCATGACGAGACAGCAGGGAAATAGGATCCGTTGGCAGTGAGGGGTCCCAGAGTTCCTGGAGGTCGGCTAGCTCCCCTGAGGGGGAGCACTTAAAATATCACACAACGTGCAAAGCAGTGAATCATCTGTGGCAGGAAACTAAGAGGTCATCTACAGTCCTGTGACAGAAGAATTCAGAAACACCTACAAATGCCATTTAAAGAATCTCAGACTGATTTCAGGGAGGCCGGCCTCAATTATTAGAGTTATCTAGGAGGCAAAAACCTAGTCAACTGAGTCATACAAAGGTTTGTCTAATTGCTCAGCTAATGGTACTACTTCATGCCCAGAAAATGCTTTGACAGAATATCAAGATGTGAGAAAGATGACAGGTGAGTGAGCATCCTGCTTAAACTGAAAATGTAGGCCCGTGAGAACTCCATATACTGCTGGGGATATATGATTGTTACACTGTAGTTGCAGAGCCATTGATTATGCATTGAACTGTCAACCTCAAGGTCAGTGGTTCAAAACTACCGGTTGCACCACGAGACAAAGATGAGGCTATCTGCTACCATAAAGCCTTTTTAAACCCTCAGAAACCCAAAGGGGAAGTTCTAGTCTGTTCTATCGGGTCACTGTGAGTTGGCATTGACTCAATGGCAGCGGGTTTAGTTTTTGTGGTGCTTATTAGAAAAGAAAGTGAAGTCTCCTCAACTGTTGCACCCTTAGGTGTGGATTCTCAGGCAGCATGGCTACAAAGAGCAGGTCGGCCCCAACGTCTCCAGACACAACAGATTTCAGAAGCATGATTTTCATAGGAAAGGAATTTTTATAAGGGACATATAAAAATATTACTTATAAGGCAGAATTGGGATCATGATAGTGGGGGTGATACCCGGAGAGTGGAGGGAAGGTGAGGGAGAAAGGGGGAACAGATTACAAGGATCTACATATAACCTCCTCCCTGGGGGATGGACAGCAGAGAAGTGGGTGAAGGGAGACATCGGAC
>NW_022103945.1:61847-65834 GCF_000313985.2 Echinops telfairi
GCTTATGCACACCTTTGTTTTTAGTGATCGTATCAGGAAGGTGGGCACCCACTGATCTGATTTTTAGTTCTTTGATGTCTGATAACTGGTCCTTTCTGCACCTCATGGTCAGACAGGCTGGTGTGCTTCTTCCATGTGGGTTTTGATGCTTCTCATCTGGATGGCCACTTGTTTATCTTCAAGCCTTTAAGACCCCAGATGCTATATCTTTAGATAGCCGGGCACTGTTAGCTCTCTTCACCATATTTGTTTATGCACATGTTTGTCTTCAGTGATTGTGTCAGTACAGCGGGCACCCACTGATTTGATTTTAAGTTCTTTGATGTCTGATAACTGATCCCTTCTACACCTCGTGGTCAGACAGGCTGGTGTGCTTGGAAGTAAACAAATTTGTCTTGTCGGAAATGCAGTCAGGATGGTGAGACTTCATCTCATGTAATTTGGGTGTCTTATCAGGAGAGACAAGGCCCTAGCAAAAGACACCATGCTTGGTAAAGTAGCTCTAAAACTCATTGCCATTGAGTCAATTCCAACTCACAGAGACCCTATAGGCCAGAGGGGAACTGCCCCTCAGTGTTTCTGAGGCTGTATATCTTTACTCACTCATTGCCATCAAGACAATTCCAACTCATAACGAGTCTATTAGATAGAGCAAGAACTGCCTTTGTGGATTTCTGAGAATGTAACTCTTTACAGGAGTAGGAAAAACCTCCTTGTTAACTCACAGAGAGGCTGGTGGTTTCGAACTGCTGACTTGTAGTTAGCAGCCAAACTCATAACCCACTACCACACCAGGGCTCCTGTAAATCTTGGGCGATGATAACAGAGCAGAAAGCTTCATCTTTTTCCTATGGGGTGGGCAGCTGACGGGTTTGAACTGCTGATTTTGTGGGTAGCAGTCCCAACTCTTCCATCTCCTAACCCACTAAGCCACTAGGGCTCCTTTGATAAAGTAAAGGGTCTGTAAGAAAGAGGAAGTCTCTCAACTAGATGTATTGACACACTGGCTGCAAAAATAGGCTCAAACATAACAGTTGTGAGGATGGCACATTTCCTTCTGTGGTACATAGGGTCACTGTGAGCTGGAACTTCGCGTAAGACACTTAACAACAACTTTTATAGTTAGAGTTAAAAATAGGCAAAGAGTATATTTGTTTAGGGATGTATTCATAAGCAATAAATGGGGAGCATAGCATGGGAGTAGCACACAATAAATTCTGGACAGTGATTCCTTCTGACGGTGAAGTAGTCAGACAAGTGACTCTGTGATATTTAACTTTATAGCCTTGTTTGTATGTGCATGTTTGCTTATTACAGTGCTTACTATACCTTTGAAAGGGTCTGACGTAAAATATCTTTGAAATGAATAGAGCTCAAATGGGCTATACATCTGATGAATAAATAATCCATAATTTACTCAAAATGTAGAAAATGCATTCAAATACACACAAATACATTCATAACATTCATAACATCACTGTGCAATAGTTAAAAAAAACACCAATTGCAACCAGGGTGGTATTTCTCCTCCCTTTTCTAACAACATATGGGACATGCACACATTATACACCTGTTGAATATGGATTTTACCTAAATAAAGTTTGGTTTTTTTTCTCTTGGTGTGTAAACACAACTGTAATTGAAATCAACACTCACTTTGAGCTCGCAGTTCTTAGAGGTCAGAAATCTGGCAAAATCATGGCAAGACTGTCTTCTCTGCTCAAGGTTACCCAAGACTGGAATAAAGTTGTCAGCGTCACTGGGATTGCGTTCCTGGAGGTTCAGGGGAGGGGAAAACTCATTTTGAATATCATTCCTGGTGTTGGCAGAATTCATTTTCTTTTTGCTGTAGAGCTACAGTCCTTTGTCAGCTGCAGGGTGCTCTCCGTTCCTAGAGGCTGTTCTTACATGGACACTTCCTTCTTCAAGCCAGCCAAGATACACCAAACCCTTCTTGTGCATTGAGTCTCTGACTTCCTCTCCTGTGGACAGCCAGAGAACTCTGCTTTTAAAGGGCTCGTCTGATGAGCTTAGGCCCACCTCATTAATCTCTACTTTGCCATATAACCCCCCAAAAATCCTCAGACCCTTAGCCATCAAGTCTATTCCACTCATTGCGACCCTACAGGATGGAGTGGAACAGCTCCCCAGGTTTTCTGAGGCTGTGAGTTTTTACAGGAGCAGACAGCCTCACATGTCTTCCGACCTTGTGCTGAGCAGCCCAACAATTAACAATGAAGACAATAATATTACTGAAAGAACATGTGTGTAGCCATCCACTGGACATGGAGACATGTTTAAACATGCTTTGTTTGAAGTAATGCTTCCATGTACAAACTGGAACTCTATTAACAATACTTTTTAAATGTACCCTTTCATTATTGGACAAAGTATGTTTAAAAAAAACAAAATTACCAAGGATAAAGCAGGGCTGTAAATTCACCCTGAAGCTATAAAAACTGTACATGTTGTATTTACCTGACAACAGGCCTCACAATAAATGAAGGAACAACTGATAGAGCGGAAAGAACATTGACAAGTCCACACTTAAACATAGGGAAATCACCACTCTGATTTCAAGAACTAATTCCCTCACTTCCACTCCCTGTCATTGAGTCTACTCCAACACATAGGGAGCCTAGGCAGGGTTTCTGAGACTGTGAATCTTTACAGGAGCAAATAGCCTCATCTTTCTCCCACAGAATAACTGGTGAGTTTGAACTCCAGACCTTGGGGTTAGAAATCCAATGTTTACATAACAATGCCACTAAAAAAATTAGCAAGGAAATAAAAGAAATAAAAATCACTGTGAACCAACTGGATTTGACATCTTTAAAACACTCTACGCAACAATAGAATACACACTCATTTCCCATGCACATGTAAGATTCAGCCAGATAGACTACAGTCCGGATCATAGCACAATCCTTCACAAATGCAAAGATTAAAAACAAACAAACAACAAGTGTAAAGATTTGAAACTAGTGAGTCTCTGACAATGATATAAAACAGGGAATAAGTACCAGAAATGTTAGAGGACACTCTGAGAACTTCGACATTGAACAACAAGCATCTAATTAAAGAGAACGTTTCGGGGGGGGGCAAACTCAACCATTTTTTGTAAAGCTTTCAACTTTTGGTTAAATTAAATAAAATAGAATTTGAAACATTAGAAGGTATAACGTTTGCTAATGTGTTCGAAGAAATGAAAAACCCTACAAGAAAAATAGAAAAAGAAAGAAAGTCTCAAGGGAAATCCAAAGTACATAGATTGGAATTATAGTGAAATGCAAAATGAAAATCTCCAGCTACCAACCTTTGTGGGTCAGAAAACAAATTGGTGGCTCTCAAAGTTGTCTGTACGAGAGCATGGGGTATGCTCCGGTAGGTAAGGACACCTTGGAACATCTTGATGGTGGTGGTTGCATTTGCTGTACTTGTCAATACCAGCCCAACTGGAAGCTTAAAACTATGAGTTTAACTTTATCTACACTATACTTCAATGAAAATCATCTTATAAGCATGTTTCTTGTTATGTCCAGACTTTCCAGCTGTTTCAGCTTGTCACACACCCAGACAAGGGCCATGGGTCTCAGTGACCTTTGTCCTCCTTTAGCAGGGTGGATAGTGTGACCTGAAGCTTATGAAGGATCAACTGCCTTCTAAGCAGTTTGACCTTGTTCAATACACTTACTGGGATGGGTGACATCCGGAGAGTCTCATACCCTGAAGCATGAGTCCCTCTCTCATCCAATCCTGACATGTGACCCCATTATAGCCCTCACCAGCCTTACCTCAGGTTTACATAGGAATAAGGACAGTGGCAGAGGTGCCATGCACAAGGCTACTCCTCATGGTTGCTCTATTCTGTTCCCAGTAAAGGAAGGCATCTTTTTTTAAAAATCATTTTATTAGGGGCTCATACAACTCTTATCACAATCCATACATACATCAATTGTGTAAAGCGCATTTGTACATTCATTGCCC
>NW_022103945.1:67440-78584 GCF_000313985.2 Echinops telfairi
AATATATTTGCATATGTACATGTCTTTATCTAGAGCTCTAGAAATGTCGTTTGCCTCCCAGCTCTTTCCTCTATTTCCCTTGATTTTCCTCCTGTCCCACTATCATGCTCAGTCCCCAAAGGAAGGCATCTTGATCATCAGAGACCAGCATCTTCTGGGTTGCCAATAGCAAGCAGGACCACATTTATTTACCAACTCTCCAGTGCCTTCCCCAAGCTGGGCAGGTAAAACTCAGATCCTGACCATGTCTGACAGGTCCCTGTGCCCTGTGCCCCTGCCTTCCTCAGCCTCTTCGTCCAGGGCACTTCTCCCTCTCGCACTCACTCTGCCACACAGGCCTTCTCCATCCCAGAGAGGTCAACCTACATCCCATCTCAGGGCCTCTTTGCACGTGCCGATCCCTCTGGGGATGGAATACCCTCCCACCCCAGCTCTCTTCTGTTCAAACTTGAGATTGCCATTGAAAAGAAATGTCCCAGAGGGGATTTCTGTGCGACACCACCATTGCCATCCCAATTAGATTTCTAGTGCTATTCTTTCTCTCAAGTATAACACGAGATTGGTCCCATGAAGACCACTTGAGTAAATACACTTAACAAATGGAGGACATAGAGAAGTGCATGTAAAATATATGACACTCTGGCCGGGGCCTAGTGAGTACTCCCTAGTCAATGTTTCCATTCTGTGGCACGAAGGGTGGCTGTAAGTCGGAACTGACTGATCAGCACTTCATGACAACTGCTGTTTGTATGATATCTGCCCATCTGACAAGCTAGGATAACGTATATTCCCTCTCATTGTTTGGTTTCACATTGCGGAAGCATCCCGAGTTTACTAGTGTTTCGCGCGCCATCTGTTATGGACAGATCATGAGATAACTCATGATTTCTACGCGCTGTCTTCAGATGCCATCTGCTTGGATATATTTTAACTACCTCGTCTATTTAGGTGTTTAAATCAGTAGTGAATGTATCAAACTCGATTGTCTTCATGTTTTTTGTTTATTTAGCATTTTGGTTAAATCAAATAGCTACTATTTTCGTCTTCAATTTCTGCCTACTTTTAGAGATGGCTTCATACAGAAAACGGAAGGAAGTGAACGAATCTGAAGTACTTTGGGAAGTTTTTGACGACGATTATTCAGCTGTTCCTGGTGAAAATGAAGATGCAATGACTGTGTGAATGAACGTTTTGATGGTTCTGAGGACGCTTCCAGTGACAGTGACATTATTAGACCTGTAAAGAGCATAAAGTGGCAGTGCTTTCAAGTGATTCTGACACCAACGATGAAGGGGATTCTGTTTTTGTGAATGATTCGTTTTGTAATAATGTTACTAACGATTGGTGTGAAATTGACATTCCACTACGTTTGGAAATGTTTGAAGTTCATCCTTGGGTTATTCCATCTCCAGCTCAATGTGAGTCTGTAGCCTCTGTGACTAGCCGGATGTTTGGTATTGACTTGTTTGAATTGTTTTGCAAGGAGTTGTGCACTTATCATGATCAAACCTCAGAGAAATGTAAAACATCACCTAAATCGCTCAAGTGGTCTCCTGTTACACAAAAAGACACCCAGAAATTCTTAGCCCTAATTCTTCTGATGGACAAACACGAAAAGATAGCTGGAAAGATTATTGGTCAACAGATCCTCTAATAGCTACCCCGATATTTTCGCAGACTATGAGTCGTAATAGATTTGAACAAATATGGACATTCTGGCACTTTAATGAAAACACGAGAACGGACAGTAGCTCTGGAAGACTCTAAAACTAAACCTGTGCTGGATTATTTCCTCAATAAATTCAGGACACTTTACAGACCAAAACAACAGTTGTCTTTGGACGAGGGGATGATTCCGTGGAGAGGACACCTGAGGTTTCGAACATACAACCCAGCAAAGATTACAAAGCAGGGTTTACTTGTTAGGGTGGTGTGCGAGAGTGACACAGGCTATATCTGCAATGTGGAAATTTATACTGGTGAAGGGAAGAAATTGGAAAAAACTGTTCTCTCAGTTCTTGGCCCTGATCTTGGTATGTGGCACCATATCTACCAGGATAATTACTATAACAGTATCTCTACTGCTGATTTACTACTGAAAAACAAAACTGTGGTACTATTAGAGTGAACAGCAGTTTACTGCTAACTCTAAAAGCCAAAGCATCAAGAATGAAGAAAGGTGACATCGTTTTCTGTAGAAAAGGTGACATTCTTCTCCTCATATGGAAATACAAGCGAGATGTCAGAATGATACCAACAATTCATGATGCTTCTGTCTCAAATACAGGAAAGAACAATAGAAAAACTGGAAAGGATATATTGAAAACTGTGTGGATACATCAATATAATGCCCACCTGAAGGGAGTTGATCGTGCAGATCAGTACCTCTCGTATTATCCTATTCTAAGGAAAACAATGAAATGGACAAAAAAAGTCATCCTCTATCTCATAAACTGTGGACTTTTACAATTGTTATAGAATTTACAATGCCCTGAATCCAGAGAAACAAAATGAAGTACAAGCAGTTTGTCCTTTCAGGGGCAAACTACTGGATTACTGACAATGAAAATGAAGGCTCTCCGGAACCAGAGAGAGAGATGTCCAGCCCAACCCCCAGTAGACCAGGGAGAGCACCACGTAAAGACCCACCAGGAAGGCTGTCAGGTGACGTGAAGCAGCAAGAACCTGTGTTCATTTCAAGCAATGGAAAAGAGAAATTTCCTACCAGAGCCTGTAGAGTTTGCGCTGCCCATGGAAAAAAGAAGTGAAACCAGGTATATTTGCAAATTTTGTGAGGTACCGCTTCACAGAGAAAAATGTTATACAAAGTACCATACATTAAAAAAGTACTAGGAGCCTTTGTTTATATATAGGTTCTGTGCTAACTACAACATATGAAATAATTGTAACCGTTTAGGCTAAGGTCTCCACAACTAATCAAACCAAAGGGCTAGGAGGTAATTTTTGCACAGTGACTCAGGGATAATATTTGCACACTGTCTTTGTTTCTCAATGTAGTTGTAGAGTACAGTTGTAGAATGTAGTAACAATAGTACATTGCATAACAAAGTAACATATCAACAAATGAACACTGGGGAACAAAGAATGTATTTTTTGTTTGATACACTATTTATTTTGACTGTTTTTCAAAGTAATGTGGATTATGTGGATTGTTTTTACAAGAAGTTTATAATTTCATGAAGATTATAGTTCATAAAAGTAATGTTTCTCATACATTGCAAAATATTGTTTCATAATGTGAGACGTTTTATATTCAAAAACTGAAAGTTATAAATAAATATGATAAAAAGTTGATGAGATGTAAACCCATTTATGGTTTAATGCAAAAAAAGCCTAACAACTTAAAAAATACATGGCCACTTGGGTAAGTTGGTAAAAAAAGATCCGGTCTTTTTTTTTTTTTTTAAAAGATCCGGTCTTTAATGTGGTATGATCTCATTGTGTGGTTCGATGTTCTTTCTTTCTTTTTAAAAATCATTTTATTGGAAGCTCTTACCGACATTGTAACAGCTCATAATTCCACCAGAGCAAGCATAATTGTACAGTTGCTGCCACCATCATTTTCAAGCTCCCGCAGGCAGACTTGCTCATGTCATTTAAAACAAAAACAAACAAACAAAACACCTCTAGAGCTTTTGTTAACATTCTTACTTTGACCACGTTCTCCACGAAAAGTAAAGGGCAAAAGGGCCCACCGAGGTGGCAGGGTGCGGGTGCGAGCAGCTGACAGGCCTGGGCCAAGCGCTTGCCCCCCTCCCTCCGGCTACTGTGACGTGCGTGCGGCGCCCACGTGACTCGCCGTTGCCGACCTGCGCACCCGCTGCCCGCGCCCGCCGGTCCTTCCAGCGGTCCGGCCCGGAGCCTTGTGTTCAGGCCCCTGGGCTCTTTACTGTCGCCGCAGGTTCCTTCAGGTCAGTGTGAGGCCCCTCTTGATTGTTTGCGGAACGCTCGCGGAACGCCGCGACGGGGGACGGGAACAGGGAGGTGGGTTCAAGTGCGGGGACGCTGGCCGATGGCAGTGGGAAACAGGCCCCTGGTGGATGAGGGCTAGCAAGCAACCAGTGGGCAGGGAATAAACACCTCCAGACTCGGGGGCTACTTTCCGAGCACCCCCACCTTTCTTTCCTACGTCCATCTTGGAGTCGGAAATGGTGGGCAGAGGGAGGCGTCCCAGCGGTGCGCCGAGGAAAATAAACCTCGGTTACTGTTGGTGGCGTAGAAGGAAAACTTAGACCTCCGGGGTAGGGAAGCAAGTTCCTTCCAGCGGGGAACTCAGAGCAAAATTACGTAGTTGGGAAGAGATCCTGGTGTGCTGCCACAGACCTGAAAAATGGCGGCGAGGGAGGGGGGGAGGGGGGTGTGGAGAAGGGAATCGTTGAGTGAGGAGCCCTAGATTGAGGGAAGGACCACTGTCACTCCGCTATCTATCGCCATACATCCGCCTCCTGTCACTGCGCGCCGCCTCTCTCCTGTCTGTCTGCAGGTCTGTGCGTCTATTACCCCAAGCACTCCGAGGCTAGAGACAGAGGAGAAGCCTGTCCCGAAGCCCTGCAGGTCGGTGTGTGTGGGGGGGCAGTGGACATGAACCCTGGGCTGGGCGGGGTATGAGGACAAAAGCTCGGCAGGATTTCAAGACCCCATTGTCCCGCACATATACACATACCATCCCACATACCATCCCGGCTGGAAATAGAGATGATGGCAGTGTTTACCTGGGAAAGGGGGGATGGGGGTGGGGGTGGAGACAGAGTGTGCAATTGGGGGAGGAGGGGTATGTGGTGTTTAAGGGCAAGCTGAAGGCACACTTGGAGGCCCAGGTTAGAGCAATCCCGGTGAGGGCAGAGGTGAGATGCATGTACTATATTTAGAACCTGCACTTCACTCCTAAGTCCTCAGCCTCCCTTGTCTCCTCTCCCTACCACCAGGACAGGAAAAGGAGACTCTCAACATGGAAAAACTCAACACTGACAATGAAGGAAAGCTGGAAAACCAAGAAAAGGTGGAAAACGAAGAACTGCCACCGACTGAGGAAAAGCCAGAAGCCACTGGCTCTCCGGAAAACAAGGAAAAATTAGGAACAGAAGACAAGGAAACCTTAGGAACAGAGGACAAGGAAAAGTTTGGAATAGAAAACAAGGATAAGTTAGGAACAGAGGACAAGGAAAAGTTAGGAATAGAAGGCAAGGAAAGGTTAGGAACAGAAGACAGAGGAAAGTTAGGAATGGGAGAGAAGGAAAAGTTAGGAACAGAAGACAAGAGAAAGTTAGGAATGCAAGGCAAAGGAAAAATAGGAACAGAAGATAAAGGAAAGTTAGGGATGGAAGGCAAGGAAAAATCAGGAACAGAAGATAAAGGAAAGTTAGGAATGGAAGGCAAGGAAAAATCAGCAACAGAAGACAAGAAAAAGTTAGGAAATGAGGGAAAGGCAGAAGAGGAAATGCCAAAGGATACAGGAAAGGCTGAGGGTGAGGGGAAGCCCAAAGAAAAGCCAGCAGGTGAAACCAAGGCTTCAGCCAAGCGCCCAGCTCAGGATGATGTCCCCAGAAAAGCAAAAAGAAAAACTAATAAAGGGCTGGCTGAGTACCTCAAGGAGTATAAGGAAGCCATTCATGATATGCATTTGAGCAATGAGGAGATGATAAGAGAGTTTGATGAGATGGCAAGGGTGGAGGATGAGGTGAAAAAATCCAAGCAGAAATTGGGGGGCTTTATGTGGATGCAAAGAAGCTTGCAGAATCCCTTTCACCCCAGAGGTCCGAGGGAACTTAGGGGTGGCTGCAGGGCCCAACAGAGAGGCTTTGAAGACATTCCTTATGTGTAGTGCCTTTGAGCTTCCCTTAATGTTGTGACGGATTAGAACACGATCGACCCTGCGCTCTCCTTTCTTGCATTTCCCTGGCAGACATTTGCCAGGCTCTGTGCTTTAACCTTATGCTGACACTTGGCTTTAGGCATCCCTCTAGGTACCAATAGCCTTTGACCCAACTACAGTGCTCTGTTTCAGTAGGGGACTTTCACCCATTGCATGAAATTAAAAAAAATGTTTATGGTGCATTCTACAATTAAAACAGTTTGCAGAACCATATATACAGCATCGGTCCATTTCTTTAACATACAAACTGAATTTAGTAATCTAGGCACAGAAAAGGAAAGCTGTGTCTACTAAAAGATTAGCAATGGTTGTCCATGGGTGCTTTTTCATGGTGGTTCTTTTTTGTGCTTTTAAGTTTAAAACATACTCCCTTTGTTATACAGAAATGATTTTTAAAAAAATCAAAACTAGGAAACCCATACATAGCAATTAAACAATTGTTTAGGGATGCCACTAAGAATTATAAGAAGTTCTCATGGTGGTAAAACTCACATTACTTCTGGGCCTCATAGGTAGATGAATCTGCCTAACAGTTGTTACATATGCATTGCTATGGAGATTAGTATCACCATCTGTGAGATGAGGGCTGCCTAGTGGATCAAGTGAGGTGCTGAGCCCATGAGCTGGTTGGCCTGATTCCTACCCTCACCCTCGCACTAGGAAAGCCAGGGCCTCTTCACATACTGGAGGGAAGGGCTTGAAGGAGGTTTCATCCATGTCTAGGAATATGTTCAGGTAATTGAGAGGTACGTGCTACCCTACCCTTGGTACTGCCATGGATGCTAGGCACTGTGTACCTTCTGGAGCCTGGGTGTGCTATTGAGTTGATTCCATCATAACAATCTTGCATTCTAAAGCCTTCCTCACTGCAGATGGGATAGAGCAGTGTGGTTCTCAACCTTCCTAATGCTTCGACCCTTTAATACAGTTCCTCATGTTGTGGTGCCCCCCAACCATAAAATTAATTTCATTGCTACTTCATAATTGTAATTTTGCTACTGTTATGAATCAGGTGGCCCCTGTGAAAAGGTCGCTGGACCCCAAAGGGGTTGTGAGCCACAGGTTGAGAACCCCTGGGCTATAGATTACAATGGGCCCCCTTGAGCCAGCAGAAGAGTAGGGAATTCTCATCTGAAAATACAGCTAAGCAAACCCAGTTGGGTAGTACCTAGTTGTGATTTAGGCCCTGATACTTTACAAAGTTTAAAAAAAATCATTTTCTTCCCATGCACACGTGTGTGTGCGCGTGAGCGCGCATGCGCGGCATGCACACATATAGCATCTCCATCATACTCAGATACTGGAGACTGAGCCAGGAAAAAAATCAGAGTAGTCAGGTGCTGTGATTGCCAATTACATCTATTAATTTCTTGTCTGCTTACACTTTTCTGAGAAGGAATGATCTCCCATGAAGTTGCTGTTAGGCTTTGCCCTACCATTTCAACATTCATTCCCCACCCCCAGCTCTTGATTAGCTTAAAGTATGTGTGTTTTAAAGTAGATTTATTTTCTATCGGTTTCTGATCTAATAAACTATTGTAAAGATGGTACAGAGCTTGATTCATAGCCATACCCAAAACCAAACACTGCCATCAAGTCAATGCTGACTCACAGTGGCTCTCCTGTGGGATTCCAAGACTGTTAATGGGAGTAGAAAACCCAATCTTTCGCCTTCGAAGCTGCTGGTGATTTTGAGCTGCCAACCATGTGGATCACAACCCAACCTGTAAGCACTGCCACCAGGGCTCCAGCCATAACCAGATTGCCTTATTGGCATCTTACATTCCCAAAACCAAACTCACTGCCATTGAGTGGATTCTGACTCAGTGGCTATAGGACAGCATAGAGATGCTCCTGTGGGTTTCCAAGATTAACTACAGTAGAGAGCCTCACCCATTCTCCTGTGGAGCAGCTGGTGGTATCGAACTGCTGACCTAGCGGTCAGTAGCTTGACATATAAACTATGCCACCAGAGCTCCAATTTGTCACAAACCGACATTAATACATCACAATTAACTAAAGTTAGTATTCAGATTTTCTCAATTTTTCATAATGTTTTCCCCCCAAAATTATTTTATTGGGAGCTAACACAGAAAGATCATTCCATAGTTCAATCACATGAAGCAGTGTTGTACAATTGCTACCACAATCAATTTTAAAACATTTTCTTCCTTCTTGAACTTCATACCCTTCCCCCTTCCTCCACTGTTTCCACCCAGGAACCCTTATTCTACTTGCTGTCTCTATAGGTTTATCAATCCTGGGTTTCATATACCAAAAAACCTATAACAAAAATTCAAGAGGGCTACCACAATAACAAAATACATCAGAGAAAAACCTCAATATGGAAAAAAAATCCAAAATGTTGAAAACCATAATGTCCTTTTTCTATTCCAGGTTACCACAGTATTTGTCATGTCTCCCTATACTTCTCTGGGCTGTGGCAACTTCTCAGACTTTCTTTGTTTTTGATGGCCTTGGCACTTTTGAGCAGTTTCTGTTATTTTGCGTATTTGTAGACTGTCCCTCAATTTGGGGCGGTTGTTTTGGGTTTTTTTTCATGGTTAAATGGTTGTGCCTTGCAGTTTGGGGAAGAAGATCACAAAAGTAAAGTGCCAATTTCACAATGTCATATCAAGGGTACAGGCTAGCCATCTGATTTGTTTAACGTTAACCTTGGTCGCCTGGCCGAGGTGGTATTTGTCAGGTTTCTGCTTTGCAACATTTTAATTTTATTTCTATACTATTATCAAATACTCCACATTGGTTTATCCAATTAAAACTACATATTTTGCTGCTCAAATAGTTCCACTATTGGCCATTAGAAGTTCTTTTAGTTGGCTCCTGTATCCCACTGACATGCTCCCATCATAGTGGGTTGCTTTTTTAGTACTTTCTTACTTTCTGGCACTACAAGCCCTAGCCTCATCTTATCTATTTCCTACCCCAATCCTCAAATCACCCACTTCTCCAAGGACCTCTGATACTGCTCATTGGAGAATGGTATTAAAAACCAAGATTGGGGTCTGAGCTGTGCTGATTGCTACTGGGATATCTGTGCTTACGGGCCTCAGCGGGCCGACAAGGAAATGTGGATGTGGATGTTGTTAGGTACTTTCAAGTTAGCTCCCAACCATAATGACCCTATGTGCAACAGAATAACATAGTCTCTAGTGGTGTGCCATCCTTGTAATTGGTGTTATTTGAGCCCATTGTCGCAGCTACTGTGCCAATCCTCTTCACTGAGGCTCTTCCTCCTCTTTATTGATTCTCCTTCAAGCATGATGTCAGTCTCCGTGGACTGGTCCCTCCTGATAACATGATCAAAGCACGTGAAATAAAGTCCCACCAGAGAGAGTCGTCTAGTAGTACTTTTTCCAAGATGGATTTGTTTGTTGTTCTTTTAGTCCAGGATATATATTCAACATTCTTGACCAACACCATCATTTCTTTGATCAGTCTTTGTTACTGTCCAGCTTTCACAGGTGTGTGAGACAGTTGAAAATACTCTGCGTTGAGTCAGGCTCACCTTAGTTCTCAAAGTGATATCTTTGTTTTCTAAGACTTACAAGCTCGTTGGCAGCAGCGTTCCTTAACGTAGTGTGTCATTGCTGTTTTCATGAGCCTTGATTGCAGATCCAAGTAAAATGACAGCTTCACTTTAGCAGCTTCATTTTTTTCTCTGTTTACTGTGATATAGTCTATTTACTGTCTCCTTATTGGTCCAAGTATGAGGGTTTTTGTTTTCTTTATGTTGAGGTGTAAATCAGACTGAAGGCTGTACTCTTTGATCTTCCTCAGTAAGCAGTCCTCTTCATTTGAACAAGCAAGGTTGTGTCGTTTGTATATCACAGGCTATTAATGAGCCTTCCTCCAATCCTGACACTGAGTTCTTCCTCATATAGTCCAGCTTCTCATATGATTTGCTTAGCGTACAGATTGAATAAGTATGGTGAAAGAATACAACACACACCTTTCTTGGTTTTCCAACCACCTAATATCCACTTGTGTGTAGAGGGTTTCACATGAGTACAAATAAGTGCTCTGGTATTCCTTTCTTTGCAGTATTATCCATAACATGTTATGATCCAGTCGCCTGCCTTTCCATAGTCAATAAAACACGACTTTGCTTATAGGCTCTGCTAACATAGTATGTAGATGTGAATGTGTGTATACATATCTATAAATATTTTTGCATTAGTCATCTCTACAGAATGCTAAACCTAAGTTTATATTGTCTCCAGCTGTACTGTATGTTCGGGCTGAATCATGCTTGTCTCCTCTCCCTTTTTTATCTGTAACTTTCAACCCCAACAATGAGAAACCTTTCTCCACCATCTGTCATACATTTACTTACATAATTGTTTAATTATAGTTTACAGGTATGTTGTTAGGTATCATTGAGTTGGTTGCAGCTCATAGTGACCCTGTGTACAACAGAAAACACAGCCCAATCCTGTGCCATCCTCACAATTATTGTTATGTTTGAGTCCATTGTTGCAGCAGTATGTCAATCCATCTTACACAGGGGTCTTCCTCTGTTTCACTGTCCTGCTACTGTACAGGTATCATGGCTTCAAAATTGTGAACACATTTCCCCTTAAGTTAGAGCTTTACCAGTCAAAGTATGGTGCTTATGTACAGTTTCTTTTTCCTTTTAGTCTTACAGACACCACTTAATTCCAGAGTACTTACTTACAGTATATGGTTACGTATAAGCCGACCCAAAGATCAGCCGTGGCACCTAATTTTACCACAAAAAAACGCATTAAAATGTGTTGGAAAACTCAGTTTATACATGAGTACATATGGTATATCAGTACTCTATCCCCCTACCTCCTTCAGTGGAGATTTTTTTCCATATATTTGTAATTCGTTTCAATTATTTTGTCACATGCTCCATTTTTGGGACTGCTATTGTAAATGGCATTATTTACTTTTAATTTCAAATTCCAATAGTTTGTTCCTGATATATAGGAAAGCTACTGACTTTCATATGTTAACTTTTTATTTTACAACCTTGCTGTACTTGCTTAGTTCCAGGAGTTTGTCGGTTCTTTAGGGTTTTTGACATGGACAATCATGTCATCTGTGAAGAGCAACAGTTTTACTTCTTCCTTTCCAATCTGTATATACATATATATTTTTAATCATTTTATTAGGGACTCATACAACTCTTTTCACAATCTGTACACACATCATTTGTGTCCAGCACATTCGTACATATGTTGCCATCATCATTCTCAAAACA
>NW_022103945.1:78863-85272 GCF_000313985.2 Echinops telfairi
CTGTATTTCCAGTTCCTATCTGTGCCAGTGTACATCCTTCAGTCCAACCGGATATGTAAGGTAGAATTGGGATCATGATAGTGGGGGGGTAGCATTTAAGAACTATAGGAAAATTGTATATTTCATCATTGCTACACTGCACTCTGACTGGCTCGTCTCCTCCCCGCAGCCCTTCTGCAAGGGGATGTCCAATTTCTCCCAGATGGACCCTGGGTTCCCACTCTGCACTCCCCCTCATTCACAATTTTTTTTTGGTCTTTGATGCCTTATACCTGATCCCTTCGACGCCTTGTCATCTCACAGGCTGGTGTGCTTCTTCCAAGTGGGCTTTGTTGTTTCTCAGTTAGATGGCTCCTTGTTTATCTTCCAGCCTATGGCACCCCAGACTCTATATATTTTGACACCTGGGCACCATCAGCTTTCTTCACCGCATTTGCTTATGCACCAGCTTTGTATTCAGCGTGCCTGTCGGGGTAGGCTGGTGTGCTTCTTCCTTGTGGGCTTTATTGTTTCTTAGCTTGATGGCCGCCTGATTTTCTTCAAGCCTTTAAGACCCCAGATGCTATATCATTTGATAACCGGGCACCATCAATCAGCTTTCTTCACCACTTTTGTTTATACACCCAGTTTGTCCTCAGTGATCGAGTCGCAACAGGCTGCAATCTGTATATATTTTATTTCCCCTTCTTTCTACACTCACTAGAACTTCCAGTATAATGTTGAATAGGAGCAATGAGAAAGGACATCCTTGCTGTGTTCCTCATTTTACCTCATTTTAGGGTAAAACATCTCGTTTCTCACTATTAAGTATGGTGTTAGCAAAAAAAAAAAAAGTATGGTGTTAGCTGTAAGCTTTTTGTATGTGTTCTTTATCCAATTGAAGAAGGCTCCTCTCTTCTTCGCGGTCCTAGTAGTATCTTGAGAGCTTTTGTCTTACATATGTGTTGGACTTTGTCAAATTATTTTCTGTACTAAATAACCATGTTTGTATGATTTTTCTTGTTTAATCTGTTGGTGTAGTGACTGATTTTTGAACATTAAAACAGCCTTTTCTACCTGGAATAAATCTCACGTTGTTGTGGTGTATAGTTATTTTTTAGTATACTATTAGATATAATTTGCTAACATTTTGTTAAGTATATTTATGTCTGGATTCACAAGTGACATTGTTTTCTGTTCTTGCAAAATATTTATTTGGTTTTGGAATTAGGGTTATGCTGGCCTCATGGAATGATTCAAGCAATGTTCTCTCAGCTGCTATGTTATGGAAAAGATGATGGAGAATTGGTATAATGTCACCCCTAAATGTTTGGTAGAATTCAACTGGTGAAAGAATTCACTGATGAACCCTTCTGGTCCGGGTGATTTTTATTTTTGGAAAGTTATTAATTTCTTATTTTTTTTTGGATCCAGTGTCTTTTTTTTTTTACGATATATGTTCTTTCTTTTCTTTTTTTTTTAACATTTTATTAGGGACTCATACAACTGTTATCCCAATCCATACACACATCAGTTGTGTAAAGCGCATTTGTACATCGTTTCTCAAAACATTTTCTCTCCACTTAAACCCCCGACATTAGGTCCTCATTTTTCCCCTCCCTCCCCACTCCCCCCTAATTTCTTTAATAGATATAAGACTTCGGGTTATTTCTTATTTCTGTGGATTTTATACTTTGTCTTTAATAAAAGAATTGGATCATTTCTTCTAAGTTATAAAATATATAAGCATAGAGTTGTTCAGTAGAAAAAACAGAAAAGCAGTTAACCTCAAGTCAATTCCAACTGACAGCAACCTTACATGTTACAAAGTAGAACTGATCTCTGTAAGGTTTTCTTGGCTGGGATCCTTATGAAAGCTGATTGCCAGAACTGTCTTCCATGACACCTCTGGGTGAATTAGTCCATCTACTATTATGTAGTATACTGCTTTAGCCCTGAGAAGTTTCCTTATTCTAAAGTGTACATTGACTGAAAGTAATATAACTGTCCCAGCCTCCATTTGATTAGTATGATATATCTTCTGTATCCTTTCACTTTTAACTCCCGAGACCTTATATGTCAAGTGAGCTTCTTGTAGACATCATATAATGGTGTCTTATTTTTTATTGACTCTGACAATCTGTCTTTTACTTGTTATTATTGTTAGGTGCCAACAATCGGTTTTGACTCATAGCAACCGTCGGTACAACAGAACAAAAGCCTGCCCAGTCCTACGCCATCCCCACAATTGTTCACATTGTTGCAGCCCCTGTGTCAATCCATCTTGTTCAGAGCCGTCCTCTTTTTTGCTGTCCTTCCTCTTTATTAAACATGATGCCCTTTTTCAAGGACTTGTCTCTCCTGATAACCTGTCTAAAATACATGAGATGAAGTCTCACCATCCTTGCTTCTAAGGAGCATTCTGGCTGTACTTCCGAGACAGGTTTGTTTGTTGTTTTGACAGTCTCACAGTACTTTCAATACTCTTCGCCAGTACCCACAATTCAAGTGCATCAATTCTCCTTCAGTCTCCCTTGTTCAATGTCCAACTCTCACAGGCATATAAGGCCATTGAAAATACCATGGCTTGGGTCAGGCGCACCTCAGTCCTCAAAGTAACATCTTTGCTTTTCAACACTTTCAAGAGGTAGCATCTTTAAATAAAGATGGAGCAGGATAAATCTGGGGCAGCAGATTTATCCAATGTAATGCCTCCTTTGATCTCTTCACTGCTGCTTCCATGAACATTGTTTGGGAATCAGAGCAAGATGAAATCTTTGACAACTTCAACCTTCTCTCCATTTATCATCATGTTACCTATTGATCCAGTTGTGAGGATTTTTGTCTTCATTACATAGAATTATAATATATGCTGAAGGCTGCAATCCTTGATCTTCATCAGCAAGTACTTCAAAGTTCTTCACTTTCAGCAAGCAAAGTGTCATCTACATATTGCAAGTTGTTAAAAAGCCTTCCTCCAATCCTGATACTGCATTCTTTTCCTAATAATCCATCTTCTCTGATTATTTGTTCAGCATATATATTGAATAAGAATGTTAAGAGGATACCCATTTATAAACTATCAAGGGCTCATGCGGGAGGGGGGAGCGGGGAGGGAGGGGAAAAATGAGGACCTAATGTCGGGGGTTTAAATGGAGAGAAAATGTTTTGAGAAACGATGTACAAATGCGCATTACACAATTGATGTGTGTATGGATTGTGATAAGAGTTGTATGAGCCCCTAATAAAATGTTTAAAAAAAAAAAAGAGAAAAGAGAAAAAAAAAAAAAGAATGTTAAGAGGATACAACCCTGACTCCATCTTTCTTATTTTAAACCATGCATGATTCTCTGTTCTGCTCACACAACTGAATCTTAACCCATATACAGGTTCCCATGAGCAGAATTAAGTGTTCTGGATTTCCCGATCTTCTCAAGGCTAGCCATAGCTTTTTATGATCCACACAGTTAAATGCAAGTAAAATTTTGTTGAATGGAAGCAAAATTTTGCTGAAGATCATTCAACAATAGTTGCAACAGTACCTTGACAAGAAGTTGCCAAAAGTTCAGGCCAGGATCAGAGGAAGATGTAGAACAAAGGGATATTATCGCTGAGTTTAGATGGAGCTTGGAAAATACCAGAAAGATGTTTACTTATGTTTTATTGACTATGTAAAGGCATTCAACTATGTGGACCATAACAAATGATGGATAGCCTTGAGTCTTTTACTGGTATATATGCACCATTCACATTTAAAATTATTATTGATATATTTGGACTAATAGTAACAATGTTTTAAACTTTTCTACTTACTGCCAGAGGCTTGTTTTCTTCCTTCACTTTTTTATTTGAGCTTTTTATATAATTTCACTCCATCTCTTCTCTAAGCATACTTCATAAAAATTTCAGTGGCTGCTCTAGACTATACTATGTGAATTTTTAACTAATCTAGGTCTACTTTCAAATATTTCTTTTTTGCTTCATGTTCAGTAGAGGTACCTTAATATAGTGTTTCCAGTTCTTTTCTCTTGTCCCCTTTGATATTGCGCCCATTCATTTCACTTAGCTGTATGATATAATTACTCAATACATTGTTACTGTTCGTGCTTTAGACAAACAGTTGTTTCCAGGAGAAGCCAGCCCCTAGCACATCATTATGGGTCCAGTAGGTGCAACTGTACAGCGATAATAAGTAAAGATTATAGTAAAGTTATAGAGAACATGAGAGATAGAAGAGAAATATAGAAATAAATGGAGTCAGACACAATTCAGGGTAGCATGCTCATCTCAGCCCCGCCTGGTGGTCCACGTGGAGGGAAAGAGAGAATCTTTAATGCTAACCAAAGCTTTCATATTCTCTGGGGACCTGCAAGCCCCCTAATTACGGGTGAAGACATACGTCACAGGAAGGGGTTGTGCCATAGGTTACACAGTAATGAGAGGGGGTGGTCTAGGGACATACACGCAATAGGAAGAGGAGGGATTGGGGGTATACATGTGACAAGATAGGCGGATCCTAGATTTAGGATGGCATCTTAACTTAGCTGGTTTGACCTGTTCCTGGCTCAACTGATAGAGACCATTATCAGTAGGGTGTGATCTCCACCTACAGGAGCCTGTCCATTGTCCCCAGCAGCAGGGATCAGGCCCACTCCTGTGGTGGGGCAAGACAGCAGTCTGACCTCCCCCCACAAGTCCCCCTTTTGTTTTATATATAAAATTCAAAAGCCACATGGGTGACATGGTTATTTTCTATACATTAAAAGCTGTCAAGACAAAACTTCATGATCCAATTAATATAGCCAAAAATTCAGGCTTATAGCAAAGCATTTTGAATCCAGGCGCTGGGGTTAAAGTCCCCTTATGCCCATCTGCTATTGGAGGAAGGTATGCGAGAGATTGGATACCACGGCAGAATGAAATAGAGCCAAATAGGAATGTCTGCTTCTATAGGGAGAATGTATCAACCATGGGCTCACTTTAAGGCAGCACAGCTTTAGAGGGAGAAGCTGTGGAAAAAATAGATTACCGTAGGAAAATACACCTGGACTACATCTCCAACTACCAGAGTGGTGGCTTTCCTAGCAAGGAACAGTAGCTTTCCAAATTCCCTCCGTACACGTCAGGGATTAATTCCCAGTACTATTTCCCTTAGTGCTAGTATCCCACATTTCCCCTTTCTGCATTACATTTAAGGTTTAATAGTGTCACGGAGGCAATATGGTCTCTCTTCATATCTCTTAGCTTCCTATAGAAGCGACATGAGACTGCAAGCATCAAAATTATGAACAAACAGCACAGTCAGACTAGAACTTAAGCTATGTGAAGTGCTTTGAACCAAGCACGTGAGATCCAGCCTCTTTCTATGCCAGCCACCATTTGTTTAAATACCTCAGCTAGTGGAATGCCTTAAATCCACCCTTGAATGTATAGAAAATATCCTTATTAAGCTGATCCACATCTAATGAAATGTTTCCCTCAAACCCTTGCAAATGTTTCCTAAATAAATCCCAATCATGCAATGTTACATTATATAGGTAAGGAGTTACACGGAAATCAGTTACATTCCAATCACATTATAGCATTGACAAGTCCAAAATCTTGATCTTTCAGCAAAGCAACAGTCTGTAATAATAGTCCAGTCATTATTGTATAAAATGTTCAGCTATGATAGAGTCCCAGAGTGTCCCTTAGACAGCATCAGCAATGGAAGAAATATCTCAGCAGTCAGCAATCGCCACTCTCAGGAGTCTGCAGGGTCTTCTTGATGTTTTGAATAATTTCAGTAACAGGACGGGGGTCAGGTCACACATCAGCTTACCTCCTTTCTTCTGGGCCTTGCTGACTGAAGAGAAATCCATCTATATCCTTTGCCTGTGAAAACATAAGCAAATGGCCCCTCTCTTCGGGGTGTCATTAACCTGAAAAAGGAATGATGATTAAGCTTTTGTGGTTCCTTCTTGTCCATCTTTCTCCGAACGGGGTTGTATCCTTCTAAGGAGAGTACATCAGCTTTCTTCTGGAAAAATATAAATGCGTAGCCCTTTCTCCAGGTGAATGGACCCGGATCCCAAACACGATTCCCGTCTTCTTGGGACTTCTTAGGATCACTTTCCTCTGTAGAAGTGAAAATGTGTTTATCTGCCCTAATTTTGTTACAAGCTTTTAGTAAGGAGAAAATATTTTTGGTTAAATTGACCAAATGAAATTCGCCATACATAAGATTCCTCTTCTCTCCCGTCTGTTTTAACCACGCAGCCTTTACAGCATTGCTGGCAATCTCAGTTACCTTGCTTGGTCTTTTTTTTTTTAATCATTTTATTAGGGGCTCATACAACTCTTATCACAATCCATACATACATCAATTGTGTAAAGTGCATTTGTACATTTATTGCCCTCATCATTCTCAAAACATTTCCTCTCCACTTAA
>NW_022103945.1:86685-94419 GCF_000313985.2 Echinops telfairi
CTCTCCACTTAAGCCCCTGGCATTAGATCCTCATTTTTCCCCTCCCTCCCCACTCCCCTCTCCCTCATGAGCCCTTGATAATTATAAATTGTTATTTTGTCATATCTTGCCCTGTCCGACGTCTCCCTCCACCCACTCCTCGGTTGTCCGTCCCCCAGGAAGGAGGTCACATATAGTTCCCTGTAACCGGTTCCCTCTTTCCTACCCACTCTCCCTCTACCCTCCCAGTATCGCCACTTACACCACTGGCCCCGTAGGGATCATCCACCCTGGATTCCCTGTATTTCCAGCTCCCATCTGTACCAGTGTACATCCTCTGGTCCAGGCAAACTTGCAAGGTAGAATTTGTGTCATGATAGTGGGAATGGGGAGGAAACATTTAGGAACTAGAGGAAAGTTTTATTTTTCATCGTTGCTACATCGCACACTGACTGGCTCGTCTCCCTCCTGAGAACCCTCTGTAAGGGGATCTCCAGTGGCCTACGACTGAAAAATTCTTAATAAATTTGGTCAGCTGTTCTTGAAGTAACTTGCCAAACAGACATTTTTTCTCCAAGTTTACCTCTGTGGTTACAGGCTTAATTAAGCCTCTTTGCCCTTCAGGCTTCTTACACTGTTTGATTTTACAATCTTGGTTAACTTCACTCATTCCTACCAAGTTGTATTTAGAGGCAGTTAGTGGGCGGGTCTTAGGCCCTTCTGATTGCTCTAAAGAAATGTCTCCGTATCCAAAGTTTAAAAACGGTTTCCCTTCAATTTCTAATTCCATGTGGTGGCGCTGTCCTTGCTTCACAACAGCATTCCAGAAGACCCCTTCATTTAAAGGGTTGTCAGATTTCTAAAGTATTCTTTCCTGATAAACATACATTTTTACTCTAGGAATGGAAGGAAGGAAAAATTGGCTTAAGCGATCTTCCTTTATAAACCATGGTATATTAGATTTTATTACTGCCTTAATTTCTTCATAATCCTGATCAATAATTCCAGCAATAACCTGAGAACCTTGAGAATTTAGGTTGGACTTTTCTAATAAACATCCCATAGTTCTTTTAGGTAGTGAACCTCAATTACCGCTCTTAATAATTGCTTATTTAATCACAGCTTTTGGCTTTTCCTCACAACTCTGACCAATTTTAATTCCTTGAGCACTTCGGTTAAAACTTCCTGATAGAAACTGTACAGTATTACTCTTTCAATAAGAGGCTCCTGCTCTGAGATTGGGGGATACCTGCAGTTTCTCTCTGAGATCTTCTTTGCTCTGGCAGGCAGATACCTTGCCTCCATCACTTTGCTGGGAGGGGTCTGTATCATGCTCCTTCCTCTATTACTTGCGCCCCGCTACACGTTTTTTTGGCTGGGTGTTACTTCCAGGTAAATGTCCTCTATTGCTAAACTTTGCATGAGAATGCTCTGCCCAGTGACTACCTCTATTGCAGCAGGGGCAAAATCCAGTTTCCTCGGACTCTTTTACTGGGTCTTTTCCGCTGTGAATTGTCCTGTTCTTTTGCAATATCTGCCTGCAGTCTCCCTAGTAATGACCCTCTGCTCCACATGTAAAGCATCTCCCTTTAGGTTTGGCGTAACCTGCCAAAGCAGCAGCCATGAGGCTGGCTCTATGCTCATCTGTCCCTACATACCTGCACAGCCTGATATAATCTAACAGCGTGCTCTCTTCCTTGAAAGGGTATATGGCAGATTGACATGATGTATTCGAGTTCTCAAATGCTAATATAAGAATAAGATTATCCGCTGACCCTTTGTCCACTATGTTCTTGTGGACAGCATCCTTCAACCTGGATATAAAATCTATATAAGGCTCATCATTCCTTTGCTTCACTGTCGTATAACTTGGCCATCTGCTTCCTGATGGTATTAATTTCTCCTAAGACTTAAGACAGACTTCTCGTGCCTGTGCAAAAATCTGCTCATCAAAGTTTAATTGTGCCTCAATTGTGATATAATTCTCATCTCCTAGCAGCTGATGAACCCCTATATCTATGCCCTCTTCTGCATAGATATAGTGCAAGGGTTGCTTCGTTCCACAGCATCTGATATTGCAAAGATTCTGAAGGGGAAAAGCACACTTTTGTCCAAACTTTCCAGTCTGCTGGGATCCAATATTCCATATCTGCCATATTCTTGACCATGCCAATTACAAATGGTGAATCTGGACCATAACTAGATACTGCTTGCTGGAGATCTTTCAGTAGCGTAAAGGGAAAGGCAGTATATCACCTTTCTTGATTCCCTTCAGGGTGCTGTTTGTCAGGCTCCCTGTCTATAATTCTAACGGGATAAGCCATTCTGAATTCTAAATCTGCTTCTTGAGTTATATTCTTCTCCACCTGTGAGAGCAAAGGTGCTTTCCTATTCCCTGACTCTTTGCTTCTCACTTTCCGAGCCTCGCTTTCTAGGTTAATTCTCTCTATTTGCATTTCTTTGGATCGAATCTCTTCTCCTCTAGCACTGGTTTGCTTGATAGTATTGTGATTCCCTGTGCTATATTCTGGCGGGTCAGATGCTTCCATTCTGCTATCTCCTGATTCAAATTTCGCCTTCTCAGCTACACCTAGAATCTTCTCATTTGCCTGAAACTCATTCTGCCTGCTTCTCACCTGACTCAAGACTGCATAGTTTAGAGGTTTCTCTCTGATCTGCTGGTCTTGCTCCTTTGCTCTCTCTCACCCTGCAGCGGCTCCAACACTGCTTTAATCTGCACCCACAGCTCCCAGGCTTCCATGGGTATGCTCTGTCCTTCCCTGTGAGCTTTTCTTAAATTAATGGCTACCTTATCCCAGATCTCCCTATCAAAGGTTCTGACTCAGGAAAGGAAGGATGAAATTTCTTTACCACTTGAAGAAACTCTTTCATTTTCTTATTCGTTATCATTACATTTTGTTTCTTTAAGAGGTGGCAAAGAGTGATACCATACTCTGTATCCTTGCTCTTTGCCTGACCCATATCTCACTCGGACTAAAAAATTCACACTTAAAAATAAACTCAAAAAAACTTTTCCTGATTCACCCTCACTGTCTGATGAGGCCGTACAATTGTTACACGGGATATAACTCAAAAGAGTTCTTTTCCTACAAGGCCCCATGTTGGGTGCCTTATGCCAGGAGAAGCCAGCCCCTAGCACACCATTACGGGTCCAGTAGGCGCAATTGTACAGCAATAATAAGTAAAGATTATAGTAAAGTTATAGAGAGCATGAGAGATAGAAGAGAAATATAGAAATAATGGAGTCAGACACAATTCATAGTAGCATGATCACCTCAGCCCTGCCTGGTGGTCCACATGGAGGAAAATAGAGAATCTTTAATGCTAACCAAAGCATTTATATTCTCTGGGGGCATGCAAGCCCCTTAATTACAGGTGAAGACATATGTCACAGGAAGGGGTTGTGCCATAGGTTACACAGTAATGAGAGGGGGTGGTCTAGGGACATACACGCAATAGGAAGAGGAGGGATTGGGGGTATACATGTGACAAGATGGGCGGATCCTAGATTTAGGATGGCATCTTAACTTAGCTGGTTGCCTGTTTGACTTGTTCCCTGGCTCAACAGATAGAGACCATTTTCAGCAGGGTGTGAACTCCGCCTACAGGAGCCTGTCCATTGTCCCCAGCAGCAGGGAGCAGGCCCACTCCTGTGGTGGGGCAAGACAGCAGTCTGGCCTCCCCCCACAAGTTGTCTTTTAGATCAATTCAGAATAAGGAGAAAATATTTTCACTTTAAAAAATGTTCCATTATTTTTAAGTGTACAACTCATTGACAGTAAATACAGTTACCATGTCTTGCAAGTGGCATACTGTGTTACAAGTCAGGCTGCTAACCACAGATTCAGCAGGGAAAATATGAGGCTTTCTGCTCCTGTAAAAAGTTTGTAGCCTCAGAAATGCAAAGTAGCAATTCTTCTCTGCCCTGTATGGTCTCTATGAGTCAGAATCAACTAGATGGCAGTGAGTTTGGTTTGGTTTTAGTGCAACAATCCCCACCATCTATTTCCAGAGGTTCAGTACCCTATTTCTCATTCCTACCTCCCCACCGCCTCTGATAACCACCAATAAACTTCTTTGTCTCTCTGGTTTTGGCCAATCTAAATATTTAATATAAGGTCATCCCGCAATATTAATCCTTTTGTCTCACTTATTTCACAATGTATGCTGCAGTATGTTCAGAACTTCGTTTTTCTTTATGCCCGAGTAATGGTCTAATGTGAACTGAACAAAGGAACCTTAATGATGCTGTAGGGACCCTGGTGGCTTATTGGATTGCAATTTGAGGTTAGCAGTACGAAACTACCAGCTGCTCTGAGAAAGACAGATGAGGCATTCAGCACTTGTGAAGATTTACAGCCACAAACCCACATAGGCAGAATCAACCTGAGGTAGGGTGGTACCTTGATCATTCTGCCTGATAAGGAGTAGATGGCTCATTGTCCTGCAGCCCTTTTGAAGCTAGCCATCTAGGTCTGATAAGGGCCCTCAGGCTGTTCCTAAAGCTCCCCACATGTGCCTGACCCAAAGTTTCATTAATATTTTTAACTCTTATCACATAATGTAGTCTGTGTACCCCTTTCACTGTTTTTATTTAAGTATTAACTGTATGAAATGATATACTACCTTTAGGCGTATCTTGTTTTATATTTAAAATGGTCATTAGAGCAGTGAAACAGTGTTAAATTATTTGAATACCACCACTGCTTCTCAGCCCTTCACTATCATTTCTCTTTCTTTTAAATTGGACCTGTGGTGGTACCATGGTAAAGTACTTAGTTGTTAACCAAAAGGTAATTCAAGCCCACCAAGTGTTTTGAAGGAGAAAGATGTGGCAGCCTGCTCCCTTAAAATGATTGCCTGGGAATCTCTGTGGGGCAGTTCTGCTCTGTCCCACGGAGTCTCCATGACTCTACGAGTCAGGCTCTGTTTAGAAGGTAACAGGACTTGGTTTCCTTTTAAACATGACTCCACGGCCCTTGTCCAGATTTTGCTTGTTACACCTCTCCTGAGCCTTGCCCCTTAACCTACAGCCAGGAGGTCCTGACAACCTTCAAGGAGGAGGTGGGAGTGGAGGGGCAGCCCTGAAGGTCTCACATTTCACACTGATTTGTTTCCAAGTCATGTTATCAATACCCTGATTGTTTCTGAGCTCTTGACATTTTCCTTCTTAAAAAGAAAACATTGACCGCCAGCTCTTCTGTTAACACCATCTTGCTGTGCCCATTTTTGAGCCTTGGATCACCTGCACGTTCTCATCTCTTCTTCTCTTGGTCCCGCCATGGCTCCCTTTTTTGGTCGATTTCTCCCCCATTACCCACCCACCCACCCCGGCCTTGTGTGTGGTGAGGTGCATCTGCGAAAGGTTCATTGGAAGCGGGGTCCTCTTCAGCAGCGGGTATCTCCCAAAAATGATTGGTTCCTGGCTTGGCTTTGCACTTTGCTCCATGAATTCTCTCATGTATTTCCAGCTTTGAAAATTTGCTTAAAGTCATCACTGTTGCAAGATCAAGTGATGTTCTTCATAGGTCCTACAGGAAGCCCTCCGTTCTGCTCCCATCCCCCAACAAACATAACAAAAACAATTTCCATCACCTGCCAGCACCTCTTTTGACAGAAAAGCCTGCTGTTTATCTTTAAGTCATTCTTCCTATTCATCAATTCAGAAAGCTAGGGGCCCAGGTAATGCTGCTGAAGAACCTAGCCGTGTCCCGGGGCCTGGTCAATGGGGCCCGAGGGGTGGTCGTGGGGTTTGAGGAGGGGAAAGGACTGCCCCAAGTAAGATTCCTGTGTGGGGTCACTGAGGTCATCCGTGCTGACCGCTGGACAGTACAGGTCACTGGGGGTCAACTCCTCAGCCGGAAGCAGCTGCCCCTCCAGCTGGCCTGGGCAATATCCATCCACAAGAGCCAGGGGATGTCCCTGGATTGTGTGGAAATCTCTCTGGGCCGAGTATTTGCCAGCGGCCAGGCCTATGTGGCACTCTCCAGGGCCCGTAGCCTGCAGGGCCTACGTGTGCTGGACTTCAACCCCACGGTGGTGTGCTGTGACCCCCAAGTGCTGCGCTTCTATGCTGCCCTGCCTCGGGACGGGGGGCTCAGGCTGGAGTCCCCAGATGATGAGGCAGCCTCGGACCAAAACATGGACCCGAACCTCTGAGCTCAGCCCTAAAGAGAAGACAGAGGGGGTCTCCCCATCCTCCTGCTCCCACTGAGAAGCCTGGAGGTTGGGGGAGGGGGGCTAGAAGGGTGGCCAAGGCCCCTTCCTCCCTTCTTCAGGGGGCTCTGCCTCCTGGCAGGGCTGAAGGGAGAGTGCTTCCCTCAGTTTGCCAGCAGCCTATTCCCACCTCTTCCCCGGGTGAACTGCTTTCTGTGGCAGCTAGGAATGGGCTTGTAGTGGCACCAAGTGTCAGAGGACAAAGCTGTGTGGGCTGGCCATAGGACACATGGTTTCCCACACTGCGGCTGCAATGGAGAGAGGCCAGATACTGCCTAGCCCAACATTGCCCAGACAAGCACTTCCTGGGCCTAACCTGATCTTATGCACGACAAGTGAATGCCCATATTTCAAGCTGCTTTTGTTGGGGTGCAGGGACAAGTATTGAGGACATTGAAATGTATTCTATCAGATTGTATTTATTTAAGCAAATAAACTTGTGAATTGTGTAAAATTTTAAATTTTAAATTGCCCTCTTTTAAAATCTAAACTGACCTATGATCTGGGCTAATGGTATAACTCAGGGGTCATTAAACTTTTTAAACAGGGGGCCAGCTCACTGTCCCTCAGACCCGTTGGAGGGCCGGACTATAGTTTAAAAAAAAACTATGAACAAATTCCTATGCACACTGCACATATCTTATTTTGAAGTAAAAAAACAAACAGGGCAAAAACAATCAGCGGGATGGATAAATGTCCTCGGCGGGCCGCACGTGGCCCGAGGGCTGTAGTTTGAGGATGCCTAGACTAGTGCATCCTCATTATGTTTTTAAGCAAAATGCCTGACCACCCACATGCCCATGCACACCCCTTCCTTTCCTTTATCTATTGACTTGGAAGAAAAGCCCCAAGCCTATCCTTCATGCAAAATTAATCTGTCTTCTCTTGTAGCAAAGCTAAATTGCAGTTAAGATGCGCTCACCGGCAAGGTGCAGAGCAGCACTTTGAGCTGTTCCATGGTTATGCTATTTATACGACACTGTCTTGGTTGCAGTTTCACCTACTTTGTCCTTGGATAAGAGCTCTTTTCAAACAGATGTCTTATACTACTGAGTACCTCAAACTAGATTCTGTACAGACAACAAGTTAGTATGAGTTTATTTTGGTGTGGGAAAAAATAGAAAACCACACATACTTTTTCCATAATATTGCATTGTCTAAGTCCCTCATACAAGGGAGCTTCAAAAGTTCATGGAAAATCCCATTATCTTTTAATTCCATTTTCCCATGAACGTTTTGAAGCCCCTTCATACACAGAATCATATCATGTGGGAATAGAAATAGCTTTACTTCTCCCTTTCCAACGTGGATACCTTTTATTTCTCTTTCTTACCTAATTCATCTGGATAGAATGGCAATGGTGAAGTGACCATTCTTGATCCTGATCTGAGAGGGAAAATCTTCCAGTTTTTTACCATTGAGGAAAATGTTACCCGCCGCCTTGTCATCTTACAGGCTGGTGTGATTCTTCCATGTGGGCTTTGTTGTTTCTCAGTTAGATGGCCCCTTGTTTATCTT
>NW_022103945.1:95236-108677 GCF_000313985.2 Echinops telfairi
CAGGACCAGTGGAGAGAGTGGTGATAGTGGGAGGGTGGAGGGAAGGTGAGGGAGAAAGGGGGAACAGATGACAAGGCCTACATATGGCCTCCTGCCTGGGGGATGGACAGCTGAGAAGTGGGTGTGGGAGACGTTAGATGGGGTAAGATATGATAAAATAATAATAATTTATAAATTATCAAGGGTTCAGGGGGAGGGAAGAGCGGGGAGGGAGGGGGAAAAGGAGGAGTTGACACCAAGGGCTCAAGTGAAAAGCGGGTCTTGTGAGAATGAGGAAGTCAACATATGTACTAATGTGCTGGACACAAATGACATATGTACAGATTGTGATGTGTTGTATGAGCCCCTAATAAAATGATTATTTTTTTAAAAATGAGCTGATGCCAGGGGCTTGGGTGGAGAGCAAATGTTTTGAGAATGATGAGGGCAATGAATGTACAAATGTGCTTTGCACAATTGATATATGTATGGGTTGTGATAAGGGTTGTATGAGCCCCTAATAAAATGATTTAAAAATAAATATATAAAAGAAAATGTTACCCGCTGCCACTGAGTTGATTTCAGCTCCTGGGGACCCACCCTCCAGGGTTTCGACGGCTGTACGTGTAACAGGTAGCCTCATCATTCTCCCACGGTGCAACTGATGGGTTCAGACTGGTCACCTTGAGGTTAGCAGCCTAGCACTTAGTGCTTCCAGAGCTCTTCTCTTCTACTAAAGTAAAGTAAAGTAAAAACACATGTTCCTGTTCCAGCTTATTTATACATTCCTTTTCTTAAAACATTTGATCGTGAATTTGGATAAAGGTACACAGAGTAGGTCAGCTTTCCACGAAGCCATTCATGCACATTTATGCTTCATTTCGTTCTCTGCAGTCTCCTCAATGTACTGTCTTCTTCCTCTCTGGGTTGTCTGTTTCCATTCCTCCTTCTTTCCTAACCCTTCTGATCGTTGTCCTGGGCTAAGCGCTGCCCTTTGGGTCTTAAATAGCTGTTTGTTCTAAGATGTGTTTACCTCACTAGTGCTATTGTTCCCCTTGTAGACTTGACTATTACTTGGCTGAAATTTGAGCCACCAGATCTGAAGGACCATAGTCTTCGGGGATCCACCCATTCCATCCTATGAGTAAGCCTGATGGTGTCTTTTAGGATTTGGGGTTTTGTTCCACATTTTTCTCCCATTCTTATCCAGGACCTTCCAATGCAAGACCTGTCTGAGCCATGTTATCTACATGGATCTTATCTGCATAATCTTAAAAACAGGGGTAGGAATGGATGTCCTTAGTTACCCAGGGACTTCCTGTAATCTGGATGTCATTAGTTACCCAGGGACTTCCTGAAACTATGTGAGAGATTCAAAAAGGTTGTGGGGGGAAATGGAATTAAAAGATAAGGGAATTTTTTACACAAACTTTTTGAAGTCTCCATGTGTGTGGTTTCCTGTTTAACTAGATACAGAACTTTAGGCTAGTCATTTGTTTTTTCTGTCAACACTTTAAACATTTCACTCTCTCTTTGCTTACATGGTTTTGCTGAAAAGTTGAATGAAATGTTTATCCTGGTTCCTCTATTGGTTAGGTACTTTCTCCACCCCCCCCCCCTTTCCTTTTCAAGTATATCCTTTGTCTTCGGTTTTCTATAGTTTAAATACGATATACCTTGGTGTAATTTTTAAAATATTTTATTTTGCTTAGAGGTCTTTGAGCTTGCTAGAAGGGTGGTTTGGTGTGTCTCATTAAAGTCGGATAGATCTTGTTCATTATTACTTTAAAGTATTTTTTCTGCTCCATTTATTTATTTATTTATTTTTTTCTTGCTTTATGAAAATATTTTATTAATAATATATCTTATCACAACATGACTATATTATAAAGAATCTCTAATCAGGTATGAATAAAAAGTATGCATTATATTCAAATGGCATTGGTTTATCATCATAAGTTATTAAATTAGTCATCACTGAAAGGTCATATGCTTTCCCTAAGGAATGGTTCCTTTAGAAAATTATGTGAGGCCAAAATGTGCACATAGTTTGAATTAATGTATCTTTCCCACCTGGTTTTAAAAGTAGATGTCATGATTGTATGACCAATCATGGGAATAATGATATTACTTTCAATGAGTTATTTTGCAGATTATTTATCATAACTGACTAAATTGCCCTGAAAAGTTGCTATTGAGGGAGGGCATAAAATTATAGAATTACTAATTGAATGACTTCCTATTGGCTGATACATGTATATATTTAAAAATATACATCTGTTGAAATTTATTTGCATAACAACTTTCTCAGGGCCATTATGACATCCTTATTCCTTAGACTGTATATTATGGGGTTGAACATCGGAGTGAGAATAGTATAGAAAAGGGAAAGGACTTTGCCAGTTTCCTCTGAGTGACTGTTCTGCTCCATTTATGTTCGCTGATTTTCTTTTCAGCTGTTTCTAGTCTGCTGAGGAGCCTAACGAAGACATTCTTCAGTTCCCTTATGTATTTTTATTTCTAGACTTTCCTTTTGATTCAGCATTAGTTTGTATTGCTCTGCTTACATTGCCTAGCTACTCTGATGCTTGTTGTTTACTTGCATTCCCCTTTAGGCCTTACGATATTAATCCTAGTTCTTTAAAATTCCCTGACAATGACAAAATCGGTGTCACATCTGAGACAGGTTCATCTGCTTGCTTTGTATGTTCAGATCATGGGTTTTCTTGTCTTTGTTTGTTAAAATGCCATCTAAGTGCTATAATAATATGAATGAAGATAAATAACCCTCTATTCTGAGGCTAGAAGTTGGGTTTTTTAAAATGTTCGCTGTAATCACAGGTGCCAGAGTCTTCAAATTCCTCCTGGGCTCTCTTTTTGTTGATTTGTCTGTTCCCCTTCTTGACTAGACCCTGGTGGCTTAGTGGCTTAGGCTGCTAACTGCAACATCAACAGTTCAAAATCACCAGCCCTTTTGCCTAAGAAAGGTGAGGTTTTCTACTCCTGTCAAGAGTCACCATTTTGGTAGCCCTCAGGGGTAATTATGCCCTGTCCTAGAAGGTCACTATGAATAAGAATCCACTCGGTCTGGTGTGGAAGCACTCTTCTTGGAGAGAGTCTTCTGGTTTTTGTAGTTCTTTCAGCTGCAGTCTACTCTTAATAGGAGCCCTAATGATGCAGTTGAATGGGGCGGACTAGGGGAAGCATTCCATAAATTGCTAATTAAATCTCTGTGTTTTAACAGAGTTGTGTCTCCACCTTTCACAAATGTTTCTTATATGGTCCTCCCTGGTCCGTCCCCCTCCCCCCCCCACCCCACCCCCCGCCCCCATTTTTGCCTGTGAATCTGAGATGAGGCTTTGGCAAAAGCATTCCTGCTAGGAAGTAGGCCTTTGTTAAGGAGGAGGCTCTGGATGTATTTCACAAGGAGTAACCCTACATACAGCCAGAGCTTCACTCACTGCCACAGAGTTGATTCCAATCCAGAAGGAGCTATTTCTCTGACCATGAGAATCTGGTGGTGTTCTTAGCTTCTAGTTTCTCATGCCTATACTAGTTCATACTCAGATTCTAGCAATTCATCAAAATTCCCACTGAAGCATTCCTGTCCTTTTATGAATGGAGCCCTGATGGCATAATGGGTTATACACACTGGGCTGCTAACCTCGAGGTCAGTACTTTTGAAACCACCAGCTGCTCCTTGGGAGGAATGGTGAAGCTTTCAACTCCTGTAAACAGGTATAGTCTCAGAAACCCACAGGGGGCACTTCTACCCTGTCCCACAGAGTCACTGTGAGTAGGCATCAATGGGATGGTAGCGAGTTTGGTCTGGAAGTTTGGGGTCCATTTACGACGCCAGTAGCTTCTGTTCCGAGTACGCAGATCTCTGCCTTGTGTCCATGAATTCACCTGTGTACGGATTTCAGAGTTGTACTCTGCCCTGCAAACGCAGTCCACGGATTGAACCAAGTAAAGTCATTGATTTTTAGTTTGTCCATCATTTTCTTTTTCTTTCCTTTCTTTTTGGTCAATTCCTGGACTGCTGGGTTAAATACCTAGTTCAGAAACTCTCCAGCCCTCACAGTTTCCTCTTGACAAAAGCAGAGGGAATTGCAAAAAATAGGAAATGTACACATAAATCCTTAGATATTTGTTGGTAATTTTGTTCAAAATGTTTTAAAACTAATAACCAAAGTGTTGGTTTTTTAAAAGAGGTTTCTAATAGTAGCAGTTCCATCAAATATCGCTCTCTGGGTTTCTGGCATTGTTGTTAGTTGTTGTTGGGTTGATACTGACTCAGGATCCTCTTTATGCGCAGCAGAGAACTCATGGCATTTTCAAGGCTGTCGCCTTTTGGAAGCAGATCACCAGGCCCCTCTGGGTAAGTTCAAATGACCTCGATAGTAGCAGGTGACTTCTTAAAGGCTTGTGGTGACTCCTTTCTAGCATTAAGGTGAAAGAAAGGGCATTCAAATACAAGGGTCAATCAAAAGGTATTACTACAGAGTCAATCCTTTATCAAACAGAAATATCACATCGTAAAGCTATTGTTTCTTCACATCTGGGTCTGTACACTTCTGAAGATGTCATTTCCATCTCTAATCTGTCCCCAATGAATTCTACACTCTACATCACATTAAAATGGTAGTTCGGGCATCACTGGGGAACTCAAATCATGCTCTTTTTAATCATTCTTTGCGTATACGGAGCCCAAAAGGCCTAAAGGGTAAAGATCAGAGCTTGTAGGATGCAAGGGTTAAGTCTTACTAACACGTTTTGTAGGACAGTTCTTACTACCCTTGAAGAATGAAACAGACACTGTGATGACGGGGGTGGGGTGAGGGGATTGCTCAACATTTCTGGCCTTTTCCTTGCCAACAATGCAGTTTGCAGTTTTCTTAAACTTCTTAATACTAGGCCTTTGTGATCATCCTGTGTCCTTTGAGAAAATCTATCCAGATGACTTCTTTGCAGCTCAAAAAAGCCGTCGTCTTAACCACCTAATCTGGCCTCTCTCCCTTGAATGTACAGCTTTTTCTAGTTATAAAGATGGGAGTGATATCCTCCTATCTCTTTATAGGTTGGAGCTTACACAGAAAGTCCACATGATTTTTAGAGAGACTCTCCTTAGACTCCTCACCTAACATGGTATGTGATCTACATGTGATACATACTACAGGCAGATTACCTACCAATGTCTTTTACACTGCAAGTCTCCCCCCAGGCCCTTGCATTGAATTGTAATATTAACTAGTAGGACAAGACCAGCTGTGTAAAAAAAATTTTTTATGGAATAAAGTTGAATCCAGTGGAGCAGACAATATCAAGAGTGCATTACAGATAGTGAAACTTGTCTTTCAGGGATATGTCTACACGTGTGCACCCTGAGTTGTGCTTTAAACTGTGTTTCTGTCTGTAGGCTGCAGCTTTTAAAAAAATGGGAACATATGGCATTCTACTCTTCCACGAGCACAGTCTACCCTCATATACATAGCTCCAAATATCCTGCAACAGGCCCAAAACCCTCACGTTCACTGCTGGTCAACTGGATTCTGATTCTTGGTGACCCTGTAGGACAGAATAGAACTGGTGATACAGTGGTTGTGAGTTAGGCTGCAGTTTGCAGTTCGAAATCACCAGACTAGGCTTTCTACTCCCCCACACAATTACAGTCTCAGAAACCCACAGCATGGTGGGGGTGGGGGTCGTTAGGAGTTGGCATTGACTCAATGGCAGGGAGTTTTTCTTTCTTTCTGTAGGGCAAAATAAAACTACTTGTTTTGGTTTCCAAGACTAAATCTTTACAGGAGCCTCATTTTCTGTGTGTTCCAACTCACAAAAACCCTATAAGAGAGACTAGAGCTTCCCCTATGGGTTTCGGAAACAAACTCTTTACAGGAGTAGAAAGCCTTATTTTTCTTCCGAGGAACGACTGGTGTTTTTGAACTGCTGACCTTGAAGTTAGCAGCCCAAAGTGCAATTTACTATGCTACCAGGGCTCCTGCACAGTACCTGCACAGCAGCTGATAAATGCCAAACTCAACCCACTGCCATCAGTCAATTCTGACTCATCATAACCCTTCCCCCAGGACAAAGTAAAAGTGCCTCTTTAGGTTTCAGAGACTTTAACTCTATGAAGCAGAAAGCCTCCTCTTTCTTCTTCAGAGCAACTTGTAGGTTTGAACTACTGACATCGCGCATCAAGGCTCACTGACAAATAGTAAGGACATAATTAATAAAAGTAATCGATAAACTAGGATCTTGGATGGAGAAACGGGGGAGGGGATATTCCCAAATGTGAGGTTTTTCTAATTATCTTTTTACTATCGAGTAAATACTTTTTACTGTTTCTTTTTTTTTAAATTAAGACATCATTCTATTGGCGGCTCTTACAGCTCTTGTAACAATCCTTGCATCAATTGTATCAAGCATATTTGTACATATGTTGCCATCATTATTTTCTAAACATTTACTTTCTATTTCAGCCCTTGATATCAGCTCCTCTTTTTTACCTCCTTTTACTTTTTCTTTATTAAAGTGTTGAGACCAGGGAACATAATGCATATGATTTTAATTTTTTATATTTGTTAAGACATTTTTTGTGAAATGTCTTGTGCCTACCTTTACTAGGTGCTTTGTCCTTTAAAGGAAGTTTGTTAATCAAATTGTTCCAATCTTGTATCATTTGTGTATTTTTTTCATCAGCTATTTTTATCACTTACTAAAAGAAATATATTGAGTCTTATTATGGTTTTGAATTTGTCTGTTTCTCCTCATAGTTCTGTCATTTTAGTGTTTTATCATGAAGATAATTTCTAGGACTACTAGGAAATTCTTTCATTTTCACTTTGAAATTTTTTGCCATAAAATATGTATTTGATAGTATATTTTTAGCTAGTAGGATCTGGGGTGGTATTACCTTTTTTGTTCTTGTCACTGGTTACTTGTGCAGTCTTGTGATATTTTTCTTGGCTAGTCTGATCATAGTATTCACTTTTATTGCCAAATGTTAATAGCCAATGTCTGGCTTTATTGGTCTGCCTACTTTTTCTTTCATTATTTTTTGTTAGACTTATATTTCCTTTCTTCTGCTTTCAGAAGACCCTGGGTAGCACAAATAATTAAGCACATGATTATGAACCAAAAGGTTGGCAGTTTGAACACACCCAGAGGTGCCTCAGAAGAAAGACCTGGCAAACTGCTCTCAAAAGGTCTCATAGCCTTTGGAGTATAGTTCTACTCTGCACACATGCAGTGACAATGAATTAGAATCAAGGACAGCAACTGTTGGAGGTCTCCCACCCCTTCCCCATTTACTTTCATTGTGTTCTGTTCTATATTCTTGAGCTGGGTGTTTAGGTCTTCAATATTTTTTTCTCTTTTAATATGTACATTTCAAATGAAAGATAAGTCTTTCTAATCCCATAAAGAGTTACAGTCTCAGAAACCCACAGGATCAGTTCTACCTGTTTTATAGTGTCACTATGAGCTGGAATAGATTTGATGGCAATGAGTTTGAATATTCCAAAAGCATGCTTCATCTATTGCCCACAAGTATTTTTTTCCTTCAAAATAATTTGGTACAATAAATAAATAAATAAATAAAAATAAAGTCGGTAAGACTGAAAAAAAAATAATTTGGTACATAGTACTTTCCTAATCCTTCATTTGAAAACATTTCCCAATCTTTACTGTAATTGCTTCTTTGACCCACGAGTTATATAGAAGCTTATTACTTAAATTTTAAGACAGTGAAATTTTCTAAATATTTAAAAATCTTGTATAATTGCATTGGACAGAGAAGGTACTCTGTATTATTTAATTATTTGAAATTTGTTAAGTTTGCTTAGATTTGTTTTATGACCTGAAATCTAGTTAATTTTGGTAAGGATCTGCATTCACTTGAAATTGCTGTTCATGCTTCAGTCATTGTGTACACTGATATATCTATACCTATTAGGTTAAGTTTGCAGATTGTTTTGGTCAGATAATTTATATTCTTATTGATCTTATCTATTCTGCCACTTGTAGAAATAGGAGCAATAACACTGTGATTGAGGATGTATTTGCTTCTTGTAGTTCTGTGAAAGTTTATTTATTTAATAAGTACATACAAATGTTTATCATTATGAAGTGTCATGACTTATCTCTTATAATACTTGCTTGCTGGGTGCATGTTATAATCTGCCATATTTTCACCTTTTTTGCACTCTTATGTTTCAAAGGTGTCCTTTGTAAACAACATATACTTAGATTTTTCCCCCTAACCTGAAAACCTTATCTTTTAATGACTGTATTTAGATTCTTTACATTTAATGTAATTATTGATGTTAATGGGTATAAATGTACTATCACACTAAGTTTCTTCTCTTTGTTCCCTCAAAAAATTTTTTTCAGTGAGGTCATTTTCACCCTTTTCTAGCGTGGCAGTCCACGTTTCATGGAAAGCATTAGCCATAAACAAGGCTTCAGAGATTGATGGAATACTACTGGAAATGTTTCAAGAAGCTGATGTAGCGTTGGAGCACTCACTTCACCTATGCCAAGACATTTATAACACAGCTACTTGGCCAACTGACTAGAAGAGACCCATATGTGTCCTTATTCCAACAGAATGCTCAAATTATAGAACAATATCATTGATATTACATGCAAGTAAATTTTTGCTGAAGATCATTCAGCAATGGTTGTAGTAGTACATTGATAGGGAGCTTCCAGAAATTCAGGCCTGATTCAGAAGAGGTAGGAATCCCAAACCACTTCATTGTATTCATGATTAACCTGTACATGACTCAACAGGCAGTTATTTGAACAGAACAAGGGAATACTGCCTGGTTTAAAATTAAGAAAGGTAGGTGTCAGGGTTGTATGCTCTTACCATACTTATTCAATCCGGTTTTCTCGTTATTGTTAGGTGTCACAGTTGGGTCTGACCCATAGTGACCCAATGCACAACAGAACAAAACACTACACGGTCCTACGCCATCCTTACAATTGTTCCTATGCCTGAGCCTATTGTTGCAGCCATTGTATCAATCCATCTCATTAGGGGCCTTCTTTACTAAGCATGATGTCCTTCTCCAGGGACTGGTCTTTCCTGAGAATACATCCAAAGTATGTAAGAAAACGTCTTGCCATCCTTGCCTCTAAGGAGCACTCTGGTCATACTTCCAAGATGGATTGGTTTGTCCTTTTAGCAGTCCATGCTACTTTCAACATTCTTCTCCAGCACCACAATTCAACTGCATCAATTATTCTTTGGTCTTCCTTATTCAGTGTCCAACTCTCACATGCATACAAGGCAATGGAAAATACCATGGCTTGGGCCAGGTGCACCTTAGTCCTCAAAGTCACATTCTTGCTTTTCAATACTCTAAAAAGGTCTTGTGCAGCAGATTTACCTAATGTGCATCTTTTGATCTCTTGACTGCTGCTTCCATGAGCATTGATAGTGGATCCAAGTAAGAGAAAATCCTTGACAACTTCAACTTTTTATCTGTTGGTCCAATTGTGAGGATTTTGATCTTCTTGACTTTGCATCATAATCCAGACCGAAAGCTGCAACTCTTGATCTTCATCAGCAAGTACTTCAAATGCTCCTCACTTTCAGCAAGCAAAGTTGTTTCATCTGCATTTTGCAGGTTGTTAATAAGCCTTCCTCCAATCCTGATGCCACATTCTTCTTCATATAAGTCAGCTTATCTGATTATTTGCTCAGCATACACATTGAACAAATATGGGGAGAGAATATAACCCTGACACACACCTTTCATGATTTTAAACCATGCCATATTCCCTTGTTCTGTTGGCTTAACTGCTCCTTGATCCATGTACAAGTTCCTCATGAGCACAATGAAGTGTCCTGGAATTCCCATTCTTCTCAAGGTTTATCCACAGTTTATTATGGTCCTTGCAGTCTAATGCCTTTGCATAATCAGTAAAACGCAAGTAAACATATTGCTGGTATTCTTGGCTTTGAGCCAAGATCCATCTGACATCAGCAATGATAGCCCTTGTTCCACAACCTCTTCTGAATCCAGCCTGAACCTCTGGCAGTTCTCTGTCATTGTACTGCTACAACTGTTAGTTTGTTACTTCGGCAAAATTTTTCATGCGTGTTCTATCAATAATATTGTTCTATACTTTGAGCATTCTGTTGGGTCTGATTTTCTCTGGAATGGACCCAAATATGGCTGGTCAGTTGGCCAACTAGCTGCCTTCCAAATTTCCTGACATAGACAAGTGAGTGCTTCCAGTGCTTCATTAGCTTGTTAAACATTTCAATAGGTATTCCATCAACTCCTGGAATCTTGTATTTGGCTAATGCATTCTTCCTTCAGCACCATTAGTATTTGCTCATATGCTACCTCCTGAAATGGTGGAAGGTCGACTAGTTCTTTGGTACCATGACTGTATTCTTTCCATCTTCTCTTGATGCTTCATTCAGTATTTTGTCCATTGAATCTTTCAAGAGGCTTCATTTTTTTTCTTGAGTTCTTTCAATTTCAAATATGCTAAGCGTGTTCTTTCCACTTGGTTTTCTAATTCAAAGTCTTTGCATATTTCATTATAATACTTGTCTTTTGTCTTTTGGGCTGCCCTTTGAAATTTCCTCTTTAGCTCTTTTACTTCATTCTTTCATCCATTTGCTTTAGCTACTCTGTGATTAAGAGCAAGTTTCAGCATCTCTTTTTATGTCCCCTTTGGTCTTTTCTTTCTTTCCTCTTTTTGTAATAACCCTTTGCTTTCTTCATGTATGATGTCCTTCGTGTCCTCACACAGTTCAACAGGTCTTCTGTCATTAGTGTTCAATGTGTCAAATCTGTCCTTGAGTTGTTCTCAAATTTTATGTGAGGTAGACTCAAGGTCATATTTTGGCTCTCATGGGCTTGTTTTAATTTTCTTCAGCTTTAACCTACATTTACAGCCTCTGGTCTGGTTTTAGCTGCTGATATTGTGCTTCTCCATGGTGTCTTCACATAGATGTAGTCAATTTGATTTCTGGGTATTCCATCTGTGTTGTTGAAAGAAGGCAATTGGGAAAAAAAAGAAGGCATTTTGTATGACAAGTCATTGGTTTTGCAAAACTCTACCATGTGATCAGAAAATAAAGTTCCTGAAGGTTCCACTCCCAAGCTTTACCTGACTCATGTTAAAGTGGTCAACTCCACTGTCAGAAATCAGTTTCTCCTCAGTCACATTTCAAGAGCTCTCGGATCAGAGGGGCCCATCCTCTGGCACAATCTCTGACAATGTTCTGTTTCCATTCTTTAGGCCTTTGGTATCTGACAATATTTCTTTTTCTTTTTTTTTTAACATTTTATTAGGGGCTCATACAACTGTTATCCCAATCCATACACACATCAATTGTGTAAAGCGCATTTGTACGTCGTTTCTCAAAACATTTTCTCTCCATTTAAACCCCCAACATTAGGTCCTCATTTTCCCCTCCCTTCCCACTCCCCCCTCCCGCATGAGCCCTTGATAGTTTATAAATGGGTATTTTGTCATATCTTGCCCTGTCCGACGTCTCCCTTCATCCACTTTTCGGTTGTATCTGACAATATTTCAAAGCTATTTATAAGGTTGTCAGCCACTCCTTCCTCCAAAGTGGGGAGCCAAGTCCTTCTTCATTGTCTGGTCTTAGTCTGGAAGCTCCACTGAAATATGTTCACTTAGAGTGACTCTGGTGGTATTTGTAAAAAGAACACACACATCTGTCTTGGAAAAGGCACAACCATAATGTTCCTTAGAGGAAAGGATGGTGAGACTTCATCTACCTACTTAGGACACGTTAGCAGGAAAGACCAGTCCCTAGAAAAGGACATAATGCTCCGTAAAGTGGAAGGGCATCAAAAAAAGAAGCAGGTCCTTAACAAGAAGGATTGACACAGTGGCTGCAACAATGGGCTGAAACATAAAAAAATTGTATGTCCCAGGACTGGCAGTGTTTCATTCTGTAGTATAAAGGGTCACTATGTGTCCGAGCCGACCTGACAACGCCAGCAACAACATTAGCTTGGAATTATTTTATGTTATTTTTTATTGTAACTTATGTGGCAGTTTACATTTCAGATCATCAACCCTGCTTTCCAGTTGAAACTCCCAATCAAATCTCCGACAGTCCACCCCCCTTGATTTCTCTTCTCTCTCCTACAGATTACCATCTTCCACGGAGCCCAAGTCATCACCCTTCTATCATCCAGCCCATTGCTTCATTCTCTCCCACTTCCAATTTGGCAAACTCCAAAGTCTATTCCCTTTGGTATGAAAGCCTTTATCTTGATCCCCCTCCGCCCCCCTAATAACAGTGGCCTCTTAACGTTTTGTACTCTTTCTTAATGGTTACCTGGCAGTTACAGCATCATAGACTTGACTTATCAAATGATGATATTAATTTGTACTTTATATACTCCTGAGATATTGTAAAAATTTAAACTACTTTTATTCCATTTACCTTCATTTGACTCATATGTTAATGCTCAGTATGAACCAACAAGATAGTATTTTACAGAATCAGTATTAGTTTATATTTATAGAGTTATTAATATGTTTCATTGCTGTTTATTCCTTCATCTTTTCCCCTCCATCTGAGATAATTTTCCTTTTCTCTGAAATAAGTCCTGTAGTGTTTACAATTTCTCTTCATTTGAGCATGCTGTTGGCAATTTTTTCAATCTTTGTATATCTGTGAAGGTCTTCATTCTTGAAAGGTGCTTTTGCTAGATATCATCTTCTAGGATTACATTCATTTTCTTTGAATATTTCACTCTATAATCTTCATACCGCCATTGTTGATATTCAAAATCCAGTGATTAGCCTGTTACTACTTACAAGGCACATTCTTTTTTTCCCTGCTGACTTTTATGATTTTCTCTGTCTTTATTTCTATAAAATTCACAATATGATGTGTTTAGTGTTGATTTTCTTTTTGTTGGGTTCTTAGGTCTATGGATCATTCTTTTTCATCAGTTCTAAAGAATCTTCAGCCACAAGGGTGGGAGGGGGGAGGAAAGGAGGGGAAAAACCTGATACCAAGGGCTCAAATAGAAAGTAAATGTTTAGAAAATAATGATGGCAAAATATGTACAAATATGCTTGTTACAATTGATGTATGGATTGTTATAAGAGCTGTAAGAGCTCCCAATAAAATGATCTTTAAAAAAAATCTTCAGCCATTATACCTTCAAATATTGTTATTGTTAGGTGCTGTTCCCCCTCATATTTATATTGACATGGAATTATGTCCAATAAAGGGGCTTCAAAAAGTTCATAGGAAAATCTCATTATCTTTTAATTCCACGTTCCTGAACTTTTTGAAACCCCCTCATATATGTTGTTATCCCAAACCCCTTATATATGTTGTTAATTAAAAGTGGCAGGACAATAGGGATAATTTGATCCTACTTGATATATAGATATCCTACTTGATATATATATATCCATATATATATATATATAT
>NW_022103945.1:108777-118837 GCF_000313985.2 Echinops telfairi
TATATATATATCCTGCTCTTGATAAAGGTGTACCAGGTGATCCAGAGCAAGCTTCCCATTTAAAAGAACTAAGATTATTATAAAAACCTCCAAAAGTAATATAAGAATGAGGAATTACTAAAACAACAACAACAACAACAATAAAATATGTCCAAAGTACTTGAGATGAAATCTTATTATCCTCCCTTCAAAGGGAACATTCTGGATGTACTTCTCCCAAGACAGGTGTGTTTATTCTATATTTATACAGGTGTGTTTATACTATGGCAGTCCATAGTATATTCAATATTTCTTTAGCAGCACTATAATTCAAAAGCATTATTCTTCTTCGGTCTTCCATATTTCTTGTCCAACTGTCATATACATAGGAGACAATTAAAACAGGGAGAGTAGTGTGTGGGCATGGAAGAAAACAAGACCATGAAATACAGCACACTTGAAGTCATTCAGGAGTGTGCATATGTTCAATCTTGGTTAAAGTTCATATGTAATAACATACAGGAAAATACTAAGAAAGAACAACTTGGGAGGACTTGTACCAGATTTTAAGACATTATAAATAAATTAATACTGGTATGAAAATAACAAACAGAAGAAAATGTGCTATAATACAAAGTCCAACAGAAAAGTGGGTGAAGAGAGACGTCAGACAGTGTAAGATATGACAAAATAATAGTAATTTATAAGGGTTCATGAGGGAGGGCGTAGTGGGGAGGGAGGGAAGAAATTGAGGAGCTGATACGGGGGCTCGGGTGGAAGGCAAATATTTTGAGAATGGTGAGGGCAGCAGATGTACAGATGTGTTTGACACAATTGATGGATGTATAGATTGTGATAGAAGTTTTACAAGCCCCCAATAAAATGATTTTTAAAAAAAGAAAGCCCAGAATTGTTCCTAAGTGTATCTGGAAATTTCAAAACTCAGTTAACTGTCATTGAGTTGATTTTGACTCATAATGACCCTATAGGACAGAGTAAAACTGTCCCTATAGGTTTACAACACTGTAAATCCTTATGGGGATAGAAAACCTTGTCTTCCTCTCATGGAACAATGACAATTTTGAACTGCTGACCTTGCAATTTCCATGCATAGCTACAGTGACATCTCAAATCACCATGACAAAAATGAGTATTTTACTAAATGGCCTTGAAACAACTAGCAGTAGCTTGACCATATAGTACTAGAAGAAAATATGAATGAGTTCCTCTTTAGCCTTTAGTGTAGGAGAAACATCAGAATCTAGAGGCAAGAAAGAAAAGTTTGATAAATCTTACCCCATAATGTTTTTATGGGTGGGGGGAGGGGAGATTCCACACAGTAAACAAAATCAAGACAACTGGCAAACTAGAAAATATTTGCAAAATACATAAACTTTGTGGAAAAAACAGAACTGAAAGATAATAGAATTTTTCTTCAAACTTTTGGGAGCCCTGTCATATATAAGGAGCACTTGAAAAACTCAGGAGACAGGACAAACAACCCACCCACAAAGGAACAATGTGACAAGGACATGAACAGATCTTTTAAAAATATATTAAAATCATCCTGAAGCATAAAGAAATGCAAGATAAAATGCCATTGAGATACTAATTCTCATCTTATCACGAATGAAAAGTATGCCACGCAGTATGTTGGAAAGAATTGGGGTGGGGGTGAGTGGTCATCATTTGTCCAGATTACTGGTGAAAATGCAAAGAAAATGGGCCCAAGGGAGGAGAATAGTGTGGGGGATGTCTATTTGAGAGTCTTCCGTACTTACAGGGAAGTGGCTGAGATCAGGAGTGAGGACACGTGGACTGACAGGAGAGGCCACTAGGGCCAGTGTCCCCTAGGACCAAGGACGGGGCACAGCTTCCGGGCAGGTACCGCCACTGCAGGGCGGGAATCAGGCTGAGTTGGCCTGGAAATCGGGTTGTGGGGTTCCGGAGCTGAGTATGGTAGCCTAAGCCAGGTCCCTTCCTTGTGCTCAGCTGTCACCCCTGGAGATGAGGGGCCCTAAACAGGTCTGCTGTGCTGAGACTTGAGATGCGCCAGGTAGGCACCTGGGGTCAGGAAGCTCCTCCTCCTCTTCCTTTTTTCTTGCTCGATGCACTCCTCCCCCACCCTAATAGATCAATTCGAGAATGGGGATGGGGGTGAGGTGGACAGGGCAGGGGCGGGGGGCAGCCGCGGGTGACGCGAGGTGCCCACGTGACAAGCCGGGCGTGGACGTGGGCACCAGACCCCGCACCCGCGCTCCCGCCCTCACAGTGCTCAGGTCCAGCGCTGGCAGCACCAGTTCGCTGCTCTGCCCAGGCTTCGGGCAAGGGACGAAGGGCAGGCTGCAGGAAGCCCGGGAGGTGCAGAGCTGCTCCTTCCCACAGGTTGGTGTGGTGTGGTGTGTGGTGTATGTGTGGCACTGCTGAAAGACCCGGGCGGGCGTAGAGGGTGAGAGCGGGCTCCGGGAACTGCAGACCAGGGCTGGGGGTAAGAGGGGGGAAGTGGTGGGAATTCACAGCGGGGGACAGGATAGGGTGTACCTGGAAGAGATTAGGAGCAGCCTTGACCAGGTGAGGAGAAAGACGCCACTGTGCCCAGCCTGCCTGCCTTCGCGACCACCCTCTTCTGTGCCCTCCATGCCATTTAGAGTCAGCTGGTGGGGGAGAGAGCACCCCCGCAGTGCGACATTGAAATGTAAACACGTTCTGGAACTACCCCTCACCCCACTTTCTGCGCCTCGGTGGGAAGACAGACCAGTGGGGAAAGGGGGATGGGATAGGGCAGGTTGCCTCCGGGAGGAGGAGGCTTCCATAGCCCCCAATCTGGAAAACATCCTCATCTGGCGCCTGAGGCCTGAAAAGAAATGGCGGCTGTGGGGGGTGGTGGTGGTGGTGGAAGACTGGCAGGTGGGGGAGGGAATCCTTGGGTGAGGTGGCCAGGATTCAGGGAAAGACCCGTGTCACTCTGTATCCACTGAGCATCCTGCATGCCTCCTGTCTTGTCTGCAGGTCTGTGTGTCTGTCCTCTGTGGCTCCCAGCTCTCTGCGAGGCTAGAGGAGGAGGAGAAGGCTATCCAGAAACCCTGCAGGTCTGGGAGGTGGTAGGGGGAAGGAAGGGGGAAGCATTGGACCTGGCCCCGGCCTGGGGGTAGTGTGGAGGGCATGGGCTGAACAGAATTTGGGGATCACACAATTTTCCAACACATACACACTCTCCTACTCGGGAAGAAGAACCGCTGACAGGGCCTCCCTGGGAACCAGTTGACGCATGTGGGGAAGGAATGGGTGGGTGGGCATAGAGGCCAGGCCGGGTTACAGCGATCCTGATTAGGGACGAGGTGCATGGGCTGTTGGGACCTGGACCCACTCCGAAGCCCTCAGTTACCTTTGTCTTCCCCCACCCACCAGGACAGGAAAAGGAGTAGAATCTCACCATGGAAAAAGTCTACAGTGAAAATGAAGGCAACCTGGAAGCCCAGGGAAAACCCAAGCGTGAAGTAGAGCCGGAAGAGGAAGGGAAGTCCGAAGAGGCGGCCCAGCCGGAGGTGGAGAGGAAGGCAGAATGCCAGGGGAAGCCAGGTGGTGAGGGAGAGGCGGGGGCTGAGGGGCAGCCAGAGGGAGAGCAGGAGACTCAGCAGGGAAAGCCAGGAGATGAGGGCACTCCTCAAGGGGAGGCCCAGCGGAAGCCCGAGAGCGAGGCCCGGGCCTCCGAAAAGCGCCCCGCTGAAGATCACGTGCCCAGGAAAGCCAAAAGGAAAACGGACAGGGGCACCGATGATTCCCCCAGGGACTCTCAGGAGGACTTACACGAAAGGCACTTGAGCAGCGAGGAGATGATGATGAGAGAATGTGGTGACGCGTCAAGGGCTCAGGAAGAGCTAAGGAAAAAGCAGAAAGCGGGTGGCTTTCATTGGTTGCAAAGAGAGGTCCAGGATCCTTTCCCCCCTAGGGGCCAGCGGGGGGTCAGAGGAGTCAGGGGCGGAGGTAGGGGCCAAAAAGGCTTACAGGATGTCCCCTACCTTTAATCCCGTTGCCTTTCCATTCTGATTCTCAGATGGGAATCGTGCCAGCCCTGCTTTCCCTGGCAGGCTTCTGCCAGGCTCTGTGCTCTAACCTGTGCTGATACTTACCTTGCTTCAGGTGTCACTCTTGTTACCAGCAGCCTTGGACCCCACTGCAGCGCTCTGTGTGTCAGTAGGGCTTTCACCCATGTGCATGGGGGAGATGTTCACGGTACCTTGTAAAATGTGAATAAACTGTTTGTAAACCTGCATATACAGTATCAGCCCATTTTTGTAAACTTTTCTGTGTGCGGGATACATCCGAGCACCAGGGAAACTCTGAAAGTGTGTACACTAGGAAGCCTCACTAACTGCCAAGGAGTCGATGCTGACTCAGTGACCCTATAGGACAGGGTAAACCTGCCCCTGGGAGTTCCCAAGACTGTCACTTCACGGGAGTAGAAAGGAGGCAAGGATTATTCTTGTAAGCTGACAAAAACAGTTCTCGCCTGCACTCAAAAATGCATCCAATCACCTGAGAGTTTTACACACATACCCTGGGTGTCAGCCCCCTGCTGGTGTGCCCTATCACCTGGGTCGAACCACATCAGGTGAGTACTGGCTCCTCTACTGCTCCATGGCTCCCACCAAGGCATTCTGGGTTCCCTCATCTCCATTGTTTCCCTAAAGGTTATGGCTTGTGTCTATCACAAAATGAATAAAAGCTGAAAACAGGAAGTACTACATGATAAGCAAGTGATCTATCTAGTAAGCTTATGAAGATAAGGAAAACACTTAAACATCTTGTCACAACTTAGATGAAAGGTACAACTCATATCACCTCTGAGGCCTGGAGCTGGGGGAACTCACCTGGCAGTTAGAGCCATGGTTCTAAGAGTCCATTTTGTCATCTATGAAATGTGGGTAATCTTTGACTCACAGGACTTGAGTGGATCCGGTGAGGTATTGAGTATGCGAACTGTGTTGGGCTGGCTCCCTTGCAGTAAGTAGGAGGATTTTGGACCCTGTAAGACACTCTGAGAAGAGTTGGAGGTGCCTAGGGACAAGTCCAGGTATCTGAGAAGACAGTGGTACTCTTCTTTGAGTACTACCTTATCTTCTGGGCACTGCGATGCATTGTACCCTCTGCCGACAGCTACTGATAGGGACTCCTTATGATAACAAAGCCCCTATGATTCTTCATAATCCCCAAATTGCCTAAGCTTCAATTTGACCTCTAGAATGGAGTGTGGGTAAAGCTGCTCTCCCAAATTCAGAATTACACATCCCCATCTGGGTACTGACTCAGGGTCTCACTGCATTTCTTAGTTCTGATCAGAGTAGATATTAACATTTTTAGTTCATTTTTAAAGTATATTTTATATTTCTCTTTATAGGACTCAAAACATTTGGTTTCCCTAGGGGGCTGTGTCCCGAGATTAATCGCTGAGCCAGACAATGGATTGTGGTTTGAATTAAACTCTTCACTTCAGTAACCCAGAGAAACCATATCTCAATGGACATGGGTTTCTTAGTGTGTGTTTTACTCTCTGACAAGGCTACTAACTATCATGCTTTATAAAATCAGGAGCCTTATATGCAATCAAAGGATGTGTCCATACCACGTCAGTCACAAGACATTGGAGATTAAAGATGTCCCAACTGTCCAACTCTTCCATGGCACTATTCTCCATTTCCTCCCCCTCCCCCTCCCCACTCCTCCCTTGAATATATTACTCAGGTCTCTGGGTTTTGTGATTCACTGTAATGTCCCACAAAAGCTCACAAAACTGGAAAGAAACACTGCACGTGTTGGTGGGTGCTGTTCAATCCCAAATCTAAGGGTCAGGCATAGAAAAGCCAAGTGCCAGGTTTAGAGCCAGAAGCCAAAATTATCTAAAAGTCCTTTCAGGTCTTGCTTCCACCAAAACTCAGGAAATAGAGGTGTGGCTTTATTAGGGGATGTGTGGCAGAAATGTACAAGGCCACCAGCATTTATATGCTACCAAAGGAAAATTACACCTTTTAGTAATCTTAAAGAGGATCCCATGGAAACAAAGGATGTCCCTTGGTTCATGCCCTCTACTAAGGTCAGGTCTTAATGCGACCCTAATCCTGTCGGGTAGTATAGCAGAATCCATATGCTCTCCAAAATGAGATTTTAGCCATAGTCACAGACTCCAAAATGATAAAGCATCACCTAATGAATTACGACTACAAGGGCCATAGGAATTGAGGCCAGCCCCTGGCTCTTCTACCCATTAACCCATTCCTACTTCAACTGAGAAAGAGTATTCCCTTGTTCTGAGTCTTTCTTGAGGAATGAGCACAATGTGAGGTTTTCCGCACTGCATAACCCATTCCTTTACTTTCAACTGTCATTTCTCCTTCTATTTGTCATTGATTTTCCCCAAACGTTTCCATCTTGGGAAAGGACATCAGGTTCAGCTGGTGTGCCAGTTCAGATTGCTGTTGGCAAGACCAGCAAGTCTAACAAGTGCTTCTCCCTCAGTCCCTTCCCACTCTTATTCAGTGGGGCTCCATAGGTACAAGACTAGTGGACACTCTTGACCACTAGGTAATATGACATGATTCACAGTGAACTCCAGTTTTGTTCAGCGAAGCGAAGGTACAATCCATCCTATCAGGCCCTTGGGAATTCTTGCATACAGGTTCAGTGATCACCCCTGCCTCTGGCACCATCCAGCAGGCGGTGGGGGGTCATTTCAGGTGATGTGGGGCAGAACCGTACAGTGGCACCAGCATCTGCCCCCACCCTTTCTTCTCCCAATCCGCTTGAGAAATGTAGGAACCGATCCAGCAGCTATGCTCCCTTTGTCCCCTTCATGTTGAGTGTGAGCACACACTCAGGAAGTTGTGAAAGCCAGCCCCTCAGGCCTTTATCTCCCTGCCTTTGGATAACAAATGTTTCAAAAGACCATTATTCCATTTCTCTATCAATTCATTAAGGGTGGTATGCAACATGGTATATCCATCTAATAGGATGCTTCTTGGCCCAGTGCTGCCCCCTTTACCCTTGGAGCTGTAAAGTGTGCTCGTTGGCCTGAGGAGATAGAACTTGGTGGCCCAAATCGGTACAGTATCTTTTGTTCTAATCCTTTGATGGTGGTTTTGTTTTATTTTGAGCATCTGTATGTGTCTTTGAATACGTAAGAGCCAGTCCAGAGTAAGTATCTATTCCTGTGATGATTCATCTGTAGTCGCCTGGTGCCCATGACTCATGGTGACCCTATAGGATAGGGTGGAACTGCCCCTGTGGGCTTCGAAGACTATAACTCTTCACGGGAGTAGAAAGCCCCATCCTCCTGCGGAGCACCACTGGTGGCTTCAAATTGCTGACCTTGCAGTTAGCAGTGTACCATGTAACCACTATGCCACTAGCGTTAAAGTGAGTACAGCCCTTCCCCACATCACTTGACCCCTCCACCCCCTGCTGGATGGTGCAATCCTAGGACCAGTGGTGCAGGTGCTAGTGCCATGAGTCAGAATTAACTTGATGGCCATGAGTTTGGATTTGTTTGCTTTTTTCCTTTTGCTACTGGTGATTTGGTCTGATATAATTGTTTTTCCAGCTGTGTGCAGAGCCTTCCCCCTGGGGAATCTGTTCCATAGCCAACTGCAACCTCTGTCTTTCTTGATGGCAGACAGGGCAGTCCTTATTGGCATTTTGTGCCTCAGAAGGTGTAAGAAGGATGTGTCTAGACTTAGCCCATCTCTGCATTGCTGCAGCACCCCCATGTCCGCTTGTCTTATGGACCCAATTGGCTACCTCAAGAGTATACCTATATGTCCACTTGCTGGTTCTTTTTTTTTTTTCAATCTTTTTATTGGGGCCTCTTACAACTCTTATAGCTATCCATACATCCATTGTGTCAAGCACATCTGTACATATGTTGTCATCATCCTTTCCAAAACATTTTCTTTCTGCTTCAGCCCTTGGTATCAGCTCCTCGTTTTCCCCCCTCCCTCCCCTACTCTCCCACCCTCATGAACCCTTGATAAATTGTAAATTATTATTTTCACACCTTAAACCACTTGTTGGCCCTAATTACCTTCTGAGTCAGAAAGGCATTGACATGTCCTACTCTGATGCACCATTTAAATGGCCATTGCAGTTCCCATAGGTCCCTGCCTCACAAAAGTGCTCCTTTAACAGTCCCGCTTTCCATTGCCATTGGCCAGATCATATAGTCAGGCCATTGGCCACGGCCCATGAGTCAGTAAAAATCTGAACATATGGGCTCTTACCATTGTTCAATTCTTGCATCACGGCTAGAAAAATAGCGTGTGTGCAGCTCAGCCCATTGGGTTGACCTGTTCTTGCCTTCTTCAGTTACAGTATTTTGATATGCAGAAGCTTTCCACATGAGATGTTGTCCACAGAACCGGGAACTGCCTTCTTTGAACCAAGCAACCTTCTGCTGGTCAGCGGAAAGTTGTTCAAAGGGCACTGTCCGTGTGGTAGGAAGCTCTAGCAGCTTCTCAGGGGCTCCCAGGGTAGGACTTATGGGAAAGGCAGCTACCTGTTCTGTTCCCGTTTCTACCTTCCTTATTTGCGTGTTTCTCTGACATCACCCAAGAGATTCTGTGTCTCCGGTTTCATGAGGATTTTTATGTCCTCCTGTCATTGAGGAAGTCTCGATCGATGCCCAGTAGCAGAAAAGTACTTGACTTTTAAGTGGTGTATATTGTGAGGCAGCTTCTGGAAATTTCCTAGTCCAGAATTCCAATTTTTGTCATAGGGCAACATTCTCAGGTTTTTGTCACAAGTTCCTGTCTGCATAAGCATGTGTGACAGACACCTCCAAAATCGTCTGTGAATGTGGATCATAAGGCCCTAAAGTCACAGAGAGACTGCTTTCTGTAACTCAGACCTAGCCTGCTGTTGCTCAGGCTTCCATTCAAACAGTTTTCTTCTGAGTGGTTTTATGCATGGGCGCTAACAAGTGTTGGGCCTCCTGCTTAGTATTGGGGATAGGTAGTGCCAGTAATGTGTTCTTGATTGCCTGAGGAGTGTTATGAGTAGCTCCAGCCCAAGGTATCCCCAAGAACATCACTGTTTATGTAGGGGCTTGGGTTTTTCCTGGGTGTATTAACCAGCCTCTACTGGTCATGTGGGCCACCACTGGTCTCAGATCTGCTCTAACCTGTTCTTCTGTGTTTGATATTAAGACAATGCCATCCATGGAATGTGCACTGGAGAACTGCACAAAGTCCAAGTCTCTTCTAACCAAATTATGAACAGATTAGAAGTCCAAAGAATTTAAATAAGTCTCAGATAATGTGGTGAAAGTATATTGTGATCCTTCCCACGTGAAATAGCTCTTTTCTGAGATTGGGTTGGAGAAAAGGGCAATTTAGTCGCCTTTAGCTTGCTGTATTTTTTTTTAAGAACATTTTATTGGAGACTCTTACAGCTCTTATAACAATCCATACATCAATTGTATCAAGCATGTTTGTACATATGTTGCCATCATTATTTTGTGAGCATTTACTTTCTATTTGAGCCCTTGGTATCAGCTCTTTTTTCCTACCCTTGTGACTCCTTGATAAATTATAAAGTATTATTATTTTCATATCTTAAACTAACTGCTGTCTTTCTTCCCCCAAGGTTTCTTTCCCTTCTTGGAGTACACAAGTCTCACCACAAATATTATTCAGTCCACCAGGCTGGTGATCCCCTCTGATTTAATCTTCCTCGTGACTGGATTTAGTATCGCTATTTGTGACTGCTCCATATTGAGCTGTGTATCTTGCATAAATCCAAACATATTCTTCAAACCAAAGACGCTACCCCTAAACCAGTTCTTCTATTTTAGTAATGGTTCCTTAGGAAGCTGACCTACCAGTTTACAAACGGAAACAACCCTCTTTTTAAAAAAAATCATTTTATTGGGGGCCCGTACAACTTATCACAAGCCATCCATCCATCCATTGTGTCAGGCACATTTGTACATTTATTGCCATAATCATTCTCAAAACATTTGCTTTCTGCTTGAGCCCTTGGTATTAGCTCCTCATTTTCTCCCCTCCCTCCCCGCTCCCCTCTCCCTCATGAA